>NC_084734.1:6234269-6351769 GCF_033978785.1 Entelurus aequoreus
GTTCACTACACGCCACATGCGTGCTCTGCAAACATCACCCAGTGAAGAGCAGAACTCTCAGCAAAGTAAAAATGTGATTGTCTGTAGAAGTGTTTTGCACAAAGACAGTTTGGTGCTGATGGTAATTCCGTCTGTGGCGAGCAGTGTGCTCCTTTCAAGGTTTCACCTCGGCCAAACCAGGTCATGTGACCACACTCACACTGAAGCCAGACGACCGCAGCGCAGTCATCATGACGTTCACCACCATGTGGCCTCATTACTCTCTTGTGCACTCGGAATGTCAACACTCGGCTTGACTTCTTCTAGTCAGAGTTCTACAGAACAGGAACTAAGTTGACCTTCACAAACTTCATACAAGTGACTTTGACATCAAGTTACATGTGACCAAGAATGTCTTTTGTTGTCCTTGTAGATACTGTACATACTGTATGTTGTGGTGCATATGTAGATACTGTACATACTGTATGTTGTGGTGCATATGTAGATACTGTACATACTATATGCTGTGGGGCATATAGACCAGGGAGGGCCTAACTTTTTGTCCTGGGGGCCACATTGGGCTGAAAAACCTTGGTTTTATGTATATATATATGTGTGTGTGTGTGTGTGTGTGTGTGTGTGTGTGTGTGTGTGTGTGTGTGTGTGTGTGTGTGTGTGTGTGTGTGTGTGTGTGTGTGTGTGCACATATTATATTAACATAATGGATATATAAGTAATTAAATATGTTATCAAGAGTATGAGAAACTTTGACTTCAAATGTGTTTACTTCCGTGATGACCTCATTAAAGTTTTGTAATAATCATAAATATCAAGCAGCAAAAATGTGCCAAACATGGATAAGAGTCATTTGCATTTTTCCCATCATGCATTGTAATGAAGTGAAATGGGTGTAATTCTGAATTTTTCTTAATGGTGCATGGCCACAAATGGTGTTATGTTGTGTTGTGTGTGAGCATGTCTGTTGGCTTTTTGTGTTGCTTCCAGTTTTGTTGGTGTTGTGCATTGGGTCATATAAGTAAATGCTGTGGGTTTGACTTCATTCAAAATATGGTAGGGTGGACGCTGACTTTCATTGTCCACAAGATGGCGACAAAGCAGCAGAATACATTCTGACCATTAAAGTGAATTCAAATCTCTCTACAGGTTGCTAATAAAACTTGTGAGTTTGAAGAGGCTGATGGTCCGCGGGCCCTAGTTTGAAGAGGCTGATGGTCGGCGGGCCCTAGTTTGAAGAGGTCGATGGTCGGTGGGCCCTAGTTTGAAGAGGCCGATGGTCGGTGGGCCCTAGTTTGAAGAGGCCGATGGTCGGTGGGCCCTAGTTTGAAGAGGCTGATGGTCGGCGGGCCCTAGTTTGAAGAGGCTGATGGTCCGCGGGCCCTAGTTTGAAGAGGCTGATGGTCCGCGGGCCCTAGTTTGAAGAGGCCGATGGTCGGCGGGCCCTAGTTTGAAGAGGCTGATGGTCCGCGGGCCCTAGTTTGAAGAGGCCGATGGTCGGCGGGCCCTAGTTTGAAGAGGCCGATGGTCGGCGGGCCCTAGTTTGAAGAGGCCGATGGTCGGCGGGCCCTAGTTTGAAGAGGTCGATGGTCTGCGGGCCCTAGTTTGAAGAGGCTGATGGTCGGTGGGCCCTAGTTTGAAGAGGCCGATGGTCGGTGGGCCCTAGTTTGAAGAGGCTGATGGTTGGTGGGCCCTAGTGTGAAGAGGCTGATGGTCTGCGGGCCCTAGTTTGAAGAGGTCGATGGTCGGTGGGCCCTAGTTTGAAGAGGCCGATGGTCGGTGGGCCCTAGTTTGAAGAGGCCGATGGTCGGTGGGCCCTAGTTTGAAGAGGCTGATGGTCGGCGGGCCCTAGTTTGAAGAGGCTGATGGTCCGCGGGCCCTAGTTTGAAGAGGCTGATGGTCCGCGGGCCCTAGTTTGAAGAGGCCGATGGTCGGCGGGCCCTAGTTTGAAGAGGCTGATGGTCCGCGGGCCCTAGTTTGAAGAGGCCGATGGTCGGCGGGCCCTAGTTTGAAGAGGCCGATGGTCGGCGGGCCCTAGTTTGAAGAGGCCGATGGTCGGCGGGCCCTAGTTTGAAGAGGTCGATGGTCTGCGGGCCCTAGTTTGAAGAGGCTGATGGTCGGTGGGCCCTAGTTTGAAGAGGCCGATGGTCGGTGGGCCCTAGTTTGAAGAGGCTGATGGTTGGTGGGCCCTAGTGTGAAGAGGCTGATGGTCTGCGGGCCCTAGTTTGAAGAGGGCGATGGTCTGCGGGCCCTAGTTTGAAGAGGTCGATGGTCTGCGGGCCCTAGTTTGAAGAGGCTGATGGTCGGTGGGCCCTAGTTTGAAGAGGCCGATGGTCGGTGGGCCCTAGTTTGAAGAGGCTGATGGTTGGTGGGCCCTAGTTTGAAGAGGCTGATGGTCAGTGGGCCCTAGTTTGAAGAGGCCGATGGTCGGTGGGCCCTAGTTTGAAGAGGCTGATGGTTGGTGGGCCCTAGTTTGAAGAGGCTGATGGTCGGTGGGCCCTAGTTTGAAGAGGCCGATGGTCCGCGGGCCCTAGTTTGAAGAGGCTGATGGTCCGCGGGCCCTAGTTTGAAGAGGCCGATGGTCGGTGGGCCCTAGTTTGAAGAGGCTGATGGTCGGTGGGCCCTAGTTTGAAGAGGCTGATGGTCCGCGGGCCCTAGTTTGAAGAGGCTGATGGTCGGCGGGCCCTAGTTTGAAGAGGTCGATGGTCGGTGGGCCCTAGTTTGAAGAGGGCGATGGTCTGCGGGCCCTAGTTTGAAGAGGTCGATGGTCTGCGGGCCCTAGTTTGAAGAGGCTGATGGTCGGTGGGCCCTAGTTTGAAGAGGCCGATGGTCGGTGGGCCCTAGTTTGAAGAGGCTGATGGTCGGTGGGCCGTAGTTTGAAGAGGCTGATGGTCGGTGGGCCCTAGTTTGAAGAGGCTGATGGTCCGCGGGCCCTAGTTTGAAGAGGCTGATGGTCGGTGGGCCCTAGTTTGAAG
Source organism: Entelurus aequoreus (assembly GCF_033978785.1). Classification (NCBI taxonomy): domain Eukaryota; kingdom Metazoa; phylum Chordata; class Actinopteri; order Syngnathiformes; family Syngnathidae; genus Entelurus; species Entelurus aequoreus. Next base: position 6,237,239 of record NC_084734.1, read on the forward strand.
AGGCTGATGGTCGGTGGGCCCTAGTTTGAAGAGGCTGATGGTCGGTGGGCCCTAGTTTGAAGAGGCTGATGGTCCGCGGGCCCTAGTTTGAAGAGGCTGATGGTCCGCGGGCCCTAGTTTGAAGAGGCCGATGGTCGGTGGGCCCTAGTTTGAAGAGGCTGATGGTCGGTGGGCCCTAGTTTGAAGAGGCTGGTGGTCCGCGGGCCCTAATATGAAGAGGCTGATGGTCCGCGGGCCCTAGTTTGAAGAGGCTGATGGTCGGTGGGCCCTAGTTTGAAGAGGCTGATGGTCCGCGGGCCCTAGTTTGAAGAGGCTGATGGTCCGCGGGCCCTAGTTTGAAGAGGCCGATGGTCGGTGGGCCCTAGTTTGAAGAGGCTGACGGTCGGTGGGCCCTAGTTTGAAGAGGCTGATGGTCCGCGGGCCCTAATTTGAAGAGGCTGATGGTCCGCGGGCCCTAGTTTGAAGAGGCTGATGGTCGGTGGGCCCTAGTTTGAAGAGGCTGATGGTCCGCGGGCCCTAGTTTGAAGAGGCTGATGGTCCGCGGGCCCTAGTTTGAAGAGGCCGATGGTCGGTGGGCCCTAGTTTGAAGAGGCTGACGGTCGGTGGGCCCTAGTTTGAAGAGGCTGATGGTCCGCGGGCCCTAATTTGAAGAGGCTGATGGTCCGCGGGCCCTAGTTTGAAGAGGCTGATGGTCGGTGGGCCCTAGTTTGAAGAGGCTGATGTTCCGCGGGCCCTAGTTTGAAGAGGCTGATGGTCCGCGGGCCCTAGTTTGAAGAGGCCGATGGTCGGTGGGCCCTAGTTTGAAGAGGCTGATGGTCCGCGGGCCCTAATTTGAAGAGGCTGATGGTCGGTGGGCCCTAGTTTGAAGAGGCTGATGGTCCGCGGGCCCTAGTTTGGACCCCCTGATGTAGACCAGGACACAAAGTGGACGTACAGCTGCCAGAAATTACAATTTGGAGCTCAAACTACATTTTCGGCAGATCACTGATCAACTAAAGTTGTTGTTTTTTTGCCTTTTCTTTGGCATTTTTGTGATGCCACACCACTAAAGGGGAAAGTGTGATTATAACCATAGAACAGGAAATGGCTCTCAGGAATAAACGCTTGGGGAGGGCGTGGCTGCTGAGTACAAATATGAGCAACAGTCTCTGGGGGAAATATGCCTTTGGGTATTGTTTTTTATGAGATGCCATTGATTCCAAAAAGTGTGATGATAACCATAGAAGTCAAAATGGAAATTGCTGCCATTTAAGGAAAGGCGTGGCTGCTCAGTAAAATAAGAGCAACAGTCTCTGGAGGGGGAGAAAGACCTCAGAAGTCAACCAAAACATCTTTTCAGCCAATTTGGACTTTGACTCCTTGAGTTGGGGCTGACAAAATAAGTGTTTTTATTTTCATTTTATCAGTTTTTATTTTTTATTTTTAGGCCTTGATATGAATTATAGCATTAATTTGATAGAGAAAGGGTGTGACGATACCCATAGAACCAGAAATGGACTTTACAGAGACTTAAACAACTATTTTTGAAGGGAACAAGTGTGACGATAACCATAGAACCAGAAATGGATCTTACAAAGAATGATACCATTAATTCTAAAGAGAGAAAGTGTGATGATAACCATAGAACCAGAAATGTATCGTACACAGAATTATACCATAATGCCCAAAATAAAAAGTGTGATGATAACCATAGAACCAGAAATTTATCGTACACAGAATTATACCATAATGCCCAAAATAAAAAGTGTGATGATAACCATAGAACCAGAAATGTGTCGTACACAGAATTATACCATAATACCAAAAATAAAAAGTGTGATGATAACCATAGAAGCATAAATGTATCTTACAAAGAATGATACCATTAATTCTAAAGAGAGAAAATGTGATGATAACCATAGAACCAGAAATGTATTGTACACAGAATTATACCATAATGCCCAAAATAAAAAGTGTGATGATAACCATAGAACCAGAAATTTATGGTACACAGAATTATACCATAATACCCAAAATAAAAAGTGTGATGATAACCATAGAAGCATAAATGTATCTTACAAAGAATGATACCATTAATTTTAAAGAGAGAAAGTGTGATGATAACCATAGAAGAAGGAACTCAACTATCTAAAAGCCCAACATAGTTCAATAAATAGACTTCTTATTGAGGTGTGTATTCATGCAATGCCCATATAAGGTCACAGTATGGCTCTGATGTCTGTGATGACTTCTTCTTACACTTGCATCCATCTGGAAGGTGTGACCTAATAGGGAGGGATGGCCCCCATGAGGCAGACGAGCAGGAAGAAGGTGTCTCACATCTCACCATCCAGCGTGCAGGAAGAAGGCGTCTCACCATCCAGCGTGCAGGAAGAAGGCGTCTCACCATCCAGCGTGCAGGAAGAAGGCGTCTCACCATCCAGCGTGCAAGAAGGTGTCTCACCATCCAGCGTCCAGGAAGAAGGTGTCTCACCATCCAGCGTGCAGGAAGAAGGCGTCTCACCATCCAGCGTGCAGGAAGAAGGCGTCTCACCATCCAGCGTGCAAGAAGGTGTCTCACCATCCAGCGTCCAGGAAGAAGGTGTCTCACCATCCAGCGTGCAAGAAGGCGTCTCACCATCCACCGTCCAGGAAGAAGGCGTCTCACCATCCAGCGTGCAGGAAGAAGGCGTCTCACCATCCAGCGTGCAAGAAGGTGTCTCACCATCCAGCGTGCAGGATGTCACAGACATGCTCACCTGCGTCTGTGGCCATGATCAACACCTACCAGAGCAGCTTTGGAAAACCACCACCACCGCTGCCTCCACGCCAACATGGTGGTCTTCAGCCGGTGGTCTTCATGCAGCCAACAGCCAGCAAGAACCTGACCTGGTTCTTGGTTTCTGTGATGATCCTGCAGGTCCTGCTCACACTGGGAGGCTTCGTGTTCCTCTACCACACGGTAAGAAGGCTACTACCACTTTTACCCAAATCTACTGTCTTACTTCGTGTTCCTCTACCACACGGTAAGAAGGCTACTACCACTTTTACCCAAATGTACTGTCTTACTTTGTGTTCCTCTACCACACGGTAGGAAGGCTACTACCACTTTTACCCAAATGTACTGTCTTACTTCGTGTACCTCTACCACACGGTAGGAAGGCTACTACCACTTTTACCCAAATGTACTGTCTTACTTCGTGTACCTCTACCACACGGTAAGAAGGCTACTACCACTTTTACCCAAATGTACTGTCTTACTTCGTGTACCTCTACCACACGGTAAGAAGGCTACTACCACTTTTACCCAAATGTACTGTCTTACTTTGTGTTCCTCTACCACACGGTAGGAAGGCTACTACCACTTTTACCCAAATGTACTGTCTTACTTCGTGTTCCTCTACCACACGGTAGGAAGGCTACTACCACTTTTACCCAAATGTACTGTCTTACTTCGTGTTCCTCTACCACACGGTAGGAAGGCTACTACCACTTTTACCCAAATGTACTGTCTTACTTCGTGTTCCTCTACCACACGGTAGGAAGGCTAATACCACTTTTACCCAAATGTACTGTCTTACTTCGTGTTCCTCTACCACACGGTAGGAAGGCTACTACCATTTTTACCCAAATGTACTGTCTTACTTTGTGATCCTCTACCCCACGGTAGGAAGGGTACTACCACTTTTACCCAAATGTACTGTCTTACTTTGTGTTCCTCTACCACACGGTAGGCAGGGTTTTACCACTTTTGTCACTTTTACCCAAATGTACTGTCTTACTTCATGTTCCTCTACCACATGTTAGAAAGGATACTACCACTTTTGTCACTTTTACCCAAATGTTCTGTCTTACTTTGTGTTCCTCTACCACACGGTAGGCAGAGTTTTACCACTTTTGTCACTTTTACCCAAATGTACTGTCTTACTTCATGTTCCTCTACCACATGTTAGAAAGGGTACTACCACTTTTGTCACTTTTACCCAAATGTACTGTCTTACTTCGTGTTCCTCTACCACACGGTAGGAAGGGTACTACCACTTTTACCCAGATGTACTGTCTTATTTCATGTTCCTCTACCACACGGTAGGTGAGGACAGGAACCCAAAGTTCATGACCCTAGGTGAGGACGGGAACCCAAAGTTCATGACCCTAGGTGAGGATGGGACCCCAAAGTTCATGACCATCGGTGAGGACGGGAACCCAAAGTTCATGACCATCGGTGAGGACGGGAACCCAAAGACCATGACCCTAGGTGAGGACGGGAACCCAAAGATCATGACCATCGGTGAGGATGGGAACCCAAAGTTCATGACCCTAGGGTGAGGACGGGACCCCAAAGTTCATGACCATAGGTGAGGACGGGAACCCAAAGTTCATGACCCTAGGTGAGGACGGGAACCCAAAGTTCATGACCCTAGGTGAGGACGGAAACCCAAAGTTTATGACCATCGGTGAGGATAGACACCCAAAGATCATGACCATCGGTGAGGACGGAAACCCAAAGTTCATGACCATAGGTGAGGACGGGAACCCAAAGTTCATGACCCTAGGTGAGGACGGGAACCCAAAGATCATGACCATCGGTGAGGACGGGAACCCAAAGTTCATGACCATAGGTGAGGACGGGACCCCAAAGTTCATGACCATAGGTGAGGACGGAAACCCAAAGTTTATGACCATCGGTGAGGATAGACACCCAAAGATCATGACCATCGGTGAGGACGGAAACCCAAAGTTCATGACCATAGGTGAGGACAGGAACCCAAAGTTCATGACCCTCGGTGAGGACGGGAACCCAAAGTTCATGACCCTCGGTGAGGACAGGAACTCAAAGTTCATGACCCTCGGTGAGGACGGGAACCCAAAGTTCATGACCCTAGGTGAGGACGGGACCCCAAAGTTCATGACCATAGGTGAGGACGGAAACCCAAAGTTTATGACCATCGGTGAGGACGGGAACCCAAAGTTTATGACCATCGGTGAGGATAGACACCCAAAGATCATGACCATCGGTGAGGACGGAAACCCAAAGTTCATGACCATAGGTGAGGACAGGAACCCAAAGTTCATGACCCTCGGTGAGGACGGGAACCCAAAGTTCATGACCCTCGGTGAGGACAGGAACTCAAAGTTCATGACCCTCGGTGAGGACGGGAACCCAAAGTTCATGACCCTAGGTGAGGACGGGACCCCAAAGTTCATGACCCTCGGTGAGGACAGGAACCCAAAGTTCATGACCCTCGGTGAGGACAGGAACTCAAAGTTCATGACCCTCGGTGAGGACGGGAACCCAAAGTTCATGACCCTAGGTGAGGACGGGAACCCAAAGTTCATGACCCTAGGTGAGGACGGAAACCCAAAGTTTATGACCATCGGTGAGGATAGACACCCAAAGATCATGACCATCGGTGAGGACGGAAACCCAAAGTTCATGACCATAGGTGAGGACGGGAACCCAAAGTTCATGACCCTAGGTGAGGACGGGAACCCAAAGATCATGACCATCGGTGAGGACGGGAACCCAAAGTTCATGACCATAGGTGAGGACGGGACCCCAAAGTTCATGACCATAGGTGAGGACGGAAACCCAAAGTTTATGACCATCGGTGAGGATAGACACCCAAAGATCATGACCATCGGTGAGGACGGAAACCCAAAGTTCATGACCATAGGTGAGGACAGGAACCCAAAGTTCATGACCCTCGGTGAGGACGGGAACCCAAAGTTCATGACCCTCGGTGAGGACAGGAACTCAAAGTTCATGACCCTCGGTGAGGACGGGAACCCAAAGTTCATGACCCTAGGTGAGGACGGGACCCCAAAGTTCATGACCCTAGGTGAGGACGGGAACCCAAAGTTCATGACCCTAGGTGAGGACGGGACCCCAAAGTTCATGACCATAGGTGAGGACGGAAACCCAAAGTTTATGACCATCGGTGAGGACGGGAACCCAAAGTTTATGACCATCGGTGAGGACAGGAACTCAAGGTTCATGACCCTCGGTGAGGACGGGAACCCAAAGTTCATGACCCTAGGTGAGGACGGGAACCCAAAGTTCATGACCCTAGGTGAGGACGGAAACCCAAAGTTTATGACCATCGGTGAGGATAGACACCCAAAGATCATGACCATCGGTGAGGACGGAAACCCAAAGTTCATGACCATAGGTGAGGACGGGAACCCAAAGTTCATGACCCTAGGTGAGGACGGGAACCCAAAGATCATGACCATCGGTGAGGACGGGAACCCAAAGTTCATGACCATAGGTGAGGACGGGACCCCAAAGTTCATGACCATAGGTGAGGACGGAAACCCAAAGTTTATGACCATCGGTGAGGATAGACACCCAAAGATCATGACCATCGGTGAGGACGGAAACCCAAAGTTCATGACCATAGGTGAGGACAGGAACCCAAAGTTCATGACCCTCGGTGAGGACGGGAACCCAAAGTTCATGACCCTCGGTGAGGACAGGAACTCAAAGTTCATGACCCTCGGTGAGGACGGGAACCCAAAGTTCATGACCCTAGGTGAGGACGGGACCCCAAAGTTCATGACCCTAGGTGAGGACGGGAACCCAAAGTTCATGACCCTAGGTGAGGACGGGACCCCAAAGTTCATGACCATAGGTGAGGACGGAAACCCAAAGTTTATGACCTTTGGTGAGGACGGGAACCCAAAGTTTATGACCATCGGTGAGGATAGACACCCAAAGATCATGACCATCGGTGAGGACGGAAACCCAAAGTTCATGACCATAGGTGAGGACAGGAACCCAAAGTTCATGACCCTCGGTGAGGACGGGAACCCAAAGTTCATGACCCTCGGTGAGGACAGGAACTCAAAGTTCATGACCCTCGGTGAGGACGGGAACCCAAAGTTCATGACCCTAGGTGAGGACGGGACCCCAAAGTTCATGACCCTAGGTGAGGACGGGAACCCAAAGTTCATGACCCTAGGTGAGGACGGGACCCCAAAGTTCATGACCATAGGTGAGGACGGAAACCCAAAGTTTATGACCATCGGTGAGGACGGGAACCCAAAGTTTATGACCATCGGTGAGGATAGACACCCAAAGATCATGACCATCGGTGAGGACGGAAACCCAAAGTTCATGACCATAGGTGAGGACAGGAACCCAAAGTTCATGACCCTCGGTGAGGACGGGAACCCAAAGTTCATGACCCTCGGTGAGGACAGGAACTCAAAGTTCATGACCCTCGGTGAGGACGGGAACCCAAAGTTCATGACCCTAGGTGAGGACGGGACCCCAAAGTTCATGACCCTAGGTGAGGACGGGAACCCAAAGTTCATGACCCTAGGTGACGACGGGACCCCGAAGTTCATGACCATAGGTGAGGACGGAAACCCAAAGTTTATGACCATCGGTGAGGATAGACACCCAAAGATCATGACCATCGGTGAGGACGGAAACCCAAAGTTCATGACCATAGGTGAGGACGGGAACCCAAAGTTCATGACCCTCGGTGAGGACGGGAACCCAAAGTTCATGACCCTAGGTGAGGACGGGAACCCAAAGTTCATGACCATAGGTGAGGACGGGACCCCAAAGTTCATGACCATAGGTGAGGACGGAAACCCAAAGTTTATGACCTTTGGTGAGGACGGGAACCCAAAGTTTATGACCATCGGTGAGGATAGACACCCAAAGATCATGACCATCGGTGAGGACGGAAACCCAAAGTTCATGACCATAGGTGAGGACAGGAACCCAAAGTTCATGACCCTCGGTGAGGACGGGAACCCAAAGTTCATGACCCTCGGTGAGGACAGGAACTCAAAGTTCATGACCCTCGGTGAGGACGGGAACCCAAAGTTCATGACCCTAGGTGAGGACGGGACCCCAAAGTTCATGACCCTAGGTGAGGACGGGAACCCAAAGTTCATGACCCTAGGTGAGGACGGGACCCCAAAGTTCATGACCATAGGTGAGGACGGAAACCCAAAGTTTATGACCATCGGTGAGGACGGGAACCCAAAGTTTATGACCATCGGTGAGGATAGACACCCAAAGATCATGACCATCGGTGAGGACGGAAACCCAAAGTTCATGACCATAGGTGAGGACAGGAACCCAAAGTTCATGACCCTCGGTGAGGACGGGAACCCAAAGTTCATGACCCTCGGTGAGGACAGGAACTCAAAGTTCATGACCCTCGGTGAGGACGGGAACCCAAAGTTCATGACCCTAGGTGAGGACGGGACCCCAAAGTTCATGACCCTAGGTGAGGACGGGAACCCAAAGTTCATGACCCTAGGTGACGACGGGACCCCGAAGTTCATGACCATAGGTGAGGACGGAAACCCAAAGTTTATGACCATCGGTGAGGATAGACACCCAAAGATCATGACCATCGGTGAGGACGGAAACCCAAAGTTCATGACCATAGGTGAGGACGGGAACCCAAAGTTCATGACCCTCGGTGAGGACGGGAACCCAAAGTTCATGACCCTAGGTGAGGACGGGAACCCAAAGTTCATGACCCTAGGTGAGGACGGGACCCCAAAGTTCATGACCATAGGTGAGGACGGAAACCCAAAGTTTATGACCATCGGTGAGGACGGGAACCCAAAGTTTATGACCATCGGTGAGGATAGACACCCAAAGATCATGACCATCGGTGAGGACGGAAACCCAAAGTTCATGACCATAGGTGAGGACAGGAACCCAAAGTTCATGACCCTCGGTGAGGACGGGAACCCAAAGTTCATGACCCTCGGTGAGGACAGGAACTCAAAGTTCATGACCCTCGGTGAGGACGGGAACCCAAAGTTCATGACCCTAGGTGAGGACGGGACCCCAAAGTTCATGACCCTAGGTGAGGACGGGAACCCAAAGTTCATGACCCTAGGTGACGACGGGACCCCGAAGTTCATGACCATAGGTGAGGACGGAAACCCAAAGTTTATGACCATCGGTGAGGATAGACACCCAAAGATCATGACCATCGGTGAGGACGGAAACCCAAAGTTCATGACCATAGGTGAGGACGGGAACCCAAAGTTCATGACCCTCGGTGAGGACGGGAACCCAAAGTTCATGACCCTAGGTGAGGACGGGAACCCAAAGTTCATGACCATAGGTGAGGACGGGACCCCAAAGTTCATGACCATAGGTGAGGACGGGACCCCAAAGTTCATGACCCTAGGTGAGGACGGGAACCCAAAGTTCATGACCCTAGGTGAGGACGGGAACGTAAATCGACCGGTAAATTGAGAGCTTTGCCTTCCGGCTCAGCTCCTTCTTCACCACGATGGATCGATACAGGGTCCACATCCCCGCACCGATCCACCTGTCGATCTCACCATCCACTCTTCCCTCACTCGTGAACAAGACTCCCAGGTACTTGAACTCCTCCAATTGGGGCAGAGTCTCCTCCCCAACCCGGCGATGGCACTCCACCCTTTCCCGGGCGAGAACCATGGACTGGGACTTGGAGGTGCTGATTCTCATCCCAGTCTCTTCACACCCGGCTGCGAAGCGATCCAGTGAGAGCTGAAGATCCTGGTCAGATGTTCCAATATTTACGTATTTTGCTTCTGTTAAAAATACGCTACTTCCTTCAACAATGACATCACTACTACTCAGGCGGACTTCCTGAGAGCCAGCAAAGACAAATGATGATCCAGAACCTTCTATTTTTGAGCCCGAATATACGGAAGATGAGCCTCAAGTTTTAGAAGCTGAGTGATAAGCAGATACGGGAATTGCTAAGTGCTAAGCAAGAAATGAAAACTACCATCATAATAAAACCATGACTTACTGCACAATGTCTGCTCTCACTGGGATGTTTATATCTTCCCGCTTAGATGAAGAATTAGTCATAATTCTCACACAAGAAAATATACATGTATGTATATTGATTTTTACTAAAAAGGCGGGCGCAAACAAGCGTCTTTTCCTGTCTTTCCCGCCAGTTTTAGGCATACATTTAAGTTCAAGGTTTTGGGTTTATGGCCCCCATCCACGTGCCTCCAGGTGATAATAATCTACGAGGAACTTTCACCAACTCGGAGGCCATGCAGCGGCTCAATAATAATAATCATAGATTTTATTTGTAAAAAGCACTTTACATTGAGTAAACAACCTCAAAGTGCTACAGTGTATTAAAAAAATAAGATAAATAATAATAATAATAATAATAAATTAAAAAATTTAAAATTTAAAAATTAAAAGTTAAAAATAAAAAAATTAAAAGATAATAAAAAATAAATAAAAATTAAAAACTAGAACAGCCAAATAGCTAAAACTAGTATGCATTAGAGACGTCCGATAATATCGGCCTGCCGATATTATCAGCCGATATATGCGTTAAAATGTAATATCGGAAATTATCGGTATCGTTTTTTTTATTATCGGTATCGTGTTTTTTTTGTTGTTGTTTTTTTTATTAAATCAACATAAAAAATACAAGATACACTTACAATTAGTGCACCAACCCAAAAAACCTCCCTCCCCCACTCATTCACACAAAAGGGTTGTTTATTTCTGTTATTAATATTCTGCTTCTTACATTATATATTAATATATATCAATACAGTCTGCAAGGGATACAGTCCGTAAGCACACATGATTGTGCGTGCTGCTGCTCCACTAATAGTACTAACCTTTAACAGTTAATGTTACTAGTTTCTATGTAACTGTTTTTATATTGTTGTACTTTTTTTTTTATTCAAGAAAATGTTTTTAATTTATTTATCTTATTTTACTAATTTTTTAAAAAACTACCTTATCTTCACCATACCTGGTTGTCCAAATTAGGCATAATAATGTGTTAATTCCACGACTGCATATATCGGTTGATATCGGTATCGGTTGATATCGGTATCGGTAATTAAAGAGTTGGACAATATCGGATATCGGCAAAAAGCCATTATCCGACATCCCTAGTATGCATACATCTAAAAAAAAAAAAGGCTTTTTTAAAAAGAAGGGTTTTTAAGCCTTCTTTAAAAACATCCACAGTCTGTGGTGCCCTCAGGTGGTCAGGGAGAGCGTTCCACAGACTGGGAGCGGCGGAGCAGAGCAGAAATATGTCAATAGAGCAACACGTGCTGTGATCACGGCGCGGCTAAAAGTAGTTCCTCTACGTTAGCACTGCTGATAATGTCTTATTGTCTAACATAGGGGCTGTTAATGATAGGCAAAATACTAAAAAAAAGTTTGATGATAAAAAAAAACACTTTAGGATGATGTTTATGTTTGATTGACATCATTCACTTAGTCATACATGTCATTTATTTGGTGGATGGGAATGATTTTTAGCATATGATTCAATACAGCTGTTAACTGAGCATTACTATCAGATGGAAAGACTTTCTGTGTCCGTCACTTATTGCATCTCTCATGGTTCTCCCACAGGAGAGGCGTCCATCACCTGAAGGAAAAGGTAACTTCTCACCTCATTTCTCTCACAAATACTCCAAAGAAGGACGTCAACATTTGTCTTTGGGGTTTGTTTGTTTTTCTACAGCCGATTTTCAGTCATCGGAGAAGCTGCACGGTTCCTCCAGAACGTTGGCCCGCATGACGCTGGAGAAACCATCTCAGCCTGCACTCAGAAGATGTAAGCCGCTCACTTACATCTCACAAAAATGCCTCAAAAATATACTTTTAAAGGGCAGATTTTCAATCAATCAATCAATCAATCAATGTTTATTTATATAGCCCTAAATCACAAGTGTCTCAAAGGGCTGTACAAGCCACAACGACATCCTCGGTGTCGAGTGGGTCTGACATAATATTGTGAAAGTCCAACACATCAGCGAAAGTCCAGTCCATTTTTCTCAAATATTACCTAACATAATCCAAATAATGTATGTCATATTTAACACGTACCTGTTATGTCCTGCCAGTTACCAGCTTGGATTTCACAGAAAAGCCTCAAAAATATACTTTGACTGGGCAGCTTTTTTTAAATATTACCTGACATAATCCACATATTCCAAATCCAAATAAAAAAGCCTCAAAAATACACTTTTACAGGGCAAATGTTTTTAAATATTACCTGACATAATCCACATATTCCAAATCCAAATAAAAAAGCCTCAAAAATACACTTTTACAGGGCAATTTTTTAAAAATATTACCTGACATAATCCACATATTCCAAATCCAAACAAAAAAGCCTCAAAAATACACTTTTACAGGGCAACTTTTTTTAAATATTACCTGACATAATCCACATATTCCAAATCCAAATAATGTATGTCATATTTAACACTTACCTGTTATTTCCTGTTAGTTACCATCTTACATTTCACCAAAAAAAGTCTAAAAAATACACTTTTAAAGGGCATCTTTTCTAAAATATTACCTGACATAATCCAAATATTCCAAATCCAAATAATATATGTCGTATTTAACATGTACCTGTTATGTCCTGCCAGTTACCAGTTTACATTTCACAAAAAAGCCTCAAAAATATACTTTTAAAGGGCAGATTTTTTTAAATATTACCTGACATAATCCAAATATTCCAAATCCAAATAATGTATGTCATATTTAACACTTAACTGTTATGTCCTGCCAGTTACCATCTTAAATTTCACAAAAAAGCCTCAAAAATATACTTTTAAAGGGCAGATTTTCTAAAATATTACCTAACATAATCCAAATAATGTATGTCATATTTAACACGTACCTGTTATGTCCTGCCAGTTACCAACTTAGATTTCACAGAAAAGCCTCAAAAATATACTTTGACTGGGCATCTTTTTTTAAATATGACCTGACATAATCCACATATTCCAAATCCAAACAAAAAAGCTTCAAAAATACACTTTTACAGGGCAATTTTTTTTTAAATATTACCTGACATAATCCACATATTCCAAATCCAAACAAAAAAGCCTCAAAAATACACTTTTACAGGGCAACTTTTTTTTAAATATTACCTGACATAATCCACATATTCCAAATCCAAACAAAAAAGCCTCAAAAATACACTTTTACAGGGCAAATTTTTTAAAATATTACCTGACATTATCCACATATTTCAAATCCAAATAAAAAAGCCTCAAAAATACACTTTTACGGGGCAACTTTTTAAAAATATGACTTGACATAATCCACATATTCCAAATCCAAACAAAAAAGCCTCAAAAATACACTTTTACAGGGCAACTTCTTTTAAATTTTACCTGACATAATCCACATATTCCAAATCCAAATAAAAAAAAAACTCAAAAATACACTTTTACAGGGCAACTTTTTTTTAAATATTACCTGACATAATCCACATATTCCAAATCCAAACAAAAAAGCCTCAAAAATACACTTTTACATGGTAACTTTTTTTAAATATTACCTGACATAATCCACATATTCCAAATCCAAATAATGGATGTCATATTTAACACTTACCTGTTATTTCCTGTTAGTTACCATCTTACATTTCACAAAAAAAAGTCTAAAAAATACACTTTTAAAGGGCATCTTTTCTAAAATATTACCTGACATAATCCAAATATTCCAAATCCAAATAATATATGTCGTATTTAACATGTACCTGTTATGTCCTGCCAGTTACCATCTTACATTTCACAAAAAGCCTCAAAAAGATACTTTTAAGGGCAGTTTTTTTTTAATATTACCTGACATAATCCAAATATAAATAATGTATGTCATATTTAACACTAGTCTGTTATGTCCTGCCAGTTACCATCTTAAATTTCACAAAAAAGCCTCAAAAATATACTTTTAAAGGGCAGATTTTCTAAAATATGACCTAACATAATCCAAATAATGTTTGTCATATTTAACACGTACCTGTTATGTCCTGCCAGTTACCAGCTTAGATTTCACAGAAAAGCCTCAAAAATATACTTTGACTGGGCATCTTTTTTTAAATATTACCTGACATAATCCACATATTCCAAATCCAAACAAAAAAGCCTCAAAAATACACTTTTACAGGGCAACTTCTTTTAAATATTACCTGACATAATCCACATATTCCAAATCCAAACAAAAAAGCCTCAAAAATACACTTTTACAGGGCAACTTTTTTTAAAATATTACCTGACATAATCCACATATTCCAAATCCAAATAAAAAAGCCTCAAAAATACACTTTTACAGGGCAAATTTTTTTAAATATTACCTGACATAATCCACATATTCCAAATTTTAAAAAAAAGCCTCAAAAATACACTTTTACAGGGCAAATTTTTTAAAATATTACCTGACATAATCCACATATTCCAAATCCAAATAATGTATGTCATATTTAACACTTACCTGTTATGTCCTGTTAGTTACCATCTTACATTTCACCAAAATAAGTCTAAAAAATACACTTTTAAAGGGCATCTTTTCTAAAATATTACCTGACATAATCCAAATATTCCAAATCCAAAATAATATAAGTCGTATTTAACACTTAACTGTTATGTCCTGCCAGTTACCATCTTAGATTTCACAAAAAAGCCTCAAAAAGATACTTTTAAAGGGCAGATTTTCTCAAATATTACCTAACATAATCCAAATAATGTATGTCATATTTAACACGTACCTGTTATGTCATGCCAGTTACCAGCTTGGATTTCACAGAAAAGCCTCAAAAATATACTTTGACTGGGCATCTTTTTTTTAAATATGACCTGACATAATCCACATATTCCAAATCCAAACAAAAAAGCCTCAAAAATACACTTTTACAGGGCAACTTTTTTTTAAATATTACCTGACATAATCCACATATTCCAAATCCAAATAAAACTGGATTTAATCTGTTATATTTACCAGCCTAAATGGAACAAAAAGCTTCTAAAATATACTTTTAAAGGGCACATTTGGGGACATATTTTGAAATATAACAAACATTCTAAAGAAAAATGCTAAATTTGCTAAATACTGGATTTAATCTGTTATATTTACCAGCCTAAATGGAACAAAAAGCTTCTAAAATATACTTTTAATGGGCACATTTGGGGACATATTTTGAAATATAACAAACATTCTAAAGAAAAATGCTAAATTTGCTAAATACTGGATTTAATCTGTTATATTTACCAGCCTAAATGGAACAAAAAGCTTCTAAAATATACTTTTAAAGGGCACATTTGGGGACATATTTTGAAATATAACAAACATTCTAAAGAAAAATGCTAAATTTGCTAAATACTGGATTTAATATGTTATATTTACCAGCCTAAATGGAACAAAAAGCTTCTAAAATATACTTTTAAAGGGCACATTTGGGGACATATTTTGAAATATAACAAACATTCTAAAGAAAAATGCTAAATTTGCTAAATACTGGATTTAATATGTTATATTTACCAGCCTAAATGGAACAAAAAGCTTCTAAAATATACTTTTAAAGGGCACATTTGGGGACATATTTTGAAATATAACAAACATTCTAAAGAAAAATGCTAAATTTGCTAAATACTGGATTTAATCTGTTATATTTACCAGCCTAAATGGAACAAAAAGCTTCTAAAATATACTTTTAATGGGCACATTTGGGGACATATTTTGAAATATAACAAACATTCTAAAGAAAAATGCTAAATTTGCTAAATACTGGATTTAATCTGTTATATTTACCAGCCTAAATGGAACAAAAAGCTTCTAAAATATACTTTTAAAGGGCACATTTGGGGACAGATTTTGAAATATAACAAACATTCTAAAGAAAAATGCTAAATTTGCTAAATACTGGATTTAATATGTTATATTTACCAGCCTAAATGGAACAAAAAGCTTCTAAAATATACTTTTAAAGGGCACATTTGGGGACATATTTTGAAATATAACAAACATTCTAAAGAAAAATGCTAAATTTGCTAAATACTGGATTTAATATGTTATATTTACCAGCCTAAATGGAACAAAAAGCTTCTAAAATATACTTTTAAAGGGCACATTTGGGGACATATTTTGAAATATAACAAACATTCTAAAAAAAAATGCTAAATTTGCTAAATACTGGATTTAATCTGTTATATTTACCAGCCTAAATGGAACAAAAAGCTTCTAAAATATACTTTTAATGGGCACATTTGGGGACATATTTTGAAATATAACAAACATTCTAAAGAAAAATGCTAAATTTGCTAAATACTGGATTTAATCTGTTATATTTACCAGCCTAAATGGAACAAAAAGCTTCTAAAATATACTTTTAAAGGGCACATTTGGGGACAGATTTTGAAATATAACAAACATTCGAAAGAAAAATGCTAAATTTGCTAAATACTGGATTTAATCTGTTATATTTACCAGCCTAAATGGAACAAAAAGCTTCTAAAATATACTTTTAATGGGCACATTTGGGGACATATTTTGAAATATAACAAACTTTTAAAGAAAAATGCTAAATTTGCTAAATACTGGATTTAATCTGTTATATTTACCAGCCTAAATGGAACAAAAAGCTTCTAAAATATACTTTTAAAGGGCACATTTGGGGACATATTTTGAAATATAACAAACATTCTAAAGAAAAATGCTAAATTTGCTAAATACTGGATTTAATCTGTTATATTTACCAGCCTAAATGGAACAAAAAGCTTCTAAAATATACTTTTAATGGGCACATTTGGGGACATATTTTGAAATATAACAAACATTCTAAAGAAAAATGCTAAATTTGCTAAATACTGGATTTAATCTGTTATATTTACCAGCCTAAATGGAACAAAAAGCTTCTAAAATATACTTTTAATGGGCACATTTGGGGACATATTTTGAAATATAACAAACTTTTAAAGAAAAATGCTAAATTTGCTAAATACTGGATTTAATCTGTTATATTTACCAGCCTAAATGGAACAAAAAGCTTCTAAAATATACTTTTAAAGGGCACATTTGGGGACATATTTTGAAATATAACAAACATTCTAAAGAAAAATGCTAAATTTGCTAAATACTGGATTTAATCTGTTATATTTACCAGCCTAAATGGAACAAAAAGCTTCTAAAATATACTTTTAAAGGGCACATTTGGGGACAGATTTTGAAATATAACAAACATTCTAAAGAAAAATGCTAAATTTGCTAAATACTGGATTTAATATGTTATATTTACCAGCCTAAATGGAACAAAAAGCTTCTAAAATATACTTTTAAAGGGCACATTTGGGGACAGATTTTGAAATATAACAAACATTCTAAAGAAAAATGCTAAATTTGCTAAATACTGGATTTAATCTGTTATATTTACCAGCCTAAATGGAACAAAAAGCTTCTAAAATATACTTTTAAAGGGCAACTTTGGGGACATATTTTGAAATATAACAAACATTCTAAAGAAAAATGCTAAATTTGCTAAATACTGGATTTAATCTGTTATATTTACCAGCCTAAATGGAACAAAAAGCTTCTAAAATATACTTTTAAAGGGCAACTTTGGGGACAGATTTTGAAATATAACAAACATTCTAAAGAAAAATGCTAAATTTGCTAAATACTGGATTTAATATGTTATATTTACCAGCCTAAATGGAACAAAAAGCTTCTAAAATATACTTTTAAAGGGCAACTTTGGGGACATATTTTGAAATATAACAAACATTCTAAAGAAAAATGCTAAATTTGCTAAATACTGGATTTAATCTGTTATATTTACCAGCCTAAATGGAACAAAAAGCTTCTAACATATACTTTTAAAGGGCACATTTGGGGACAGATTTTGAAATATAACAAACATTCTAAAGAAAAATGCTAAATTTGCTAAATACTGGATTTAATCTGTTATATTTACCAGCCTAAATGGAACAAAAAGCTTCTAAAATATACTTTTAATGGGCACATTTGGGGACATATTTTGAAATATAACAAACATTCTAAAGAAAAATGCTAAATTTGCTAAATACTGGATTTAATCTGTTATATTTACCAGCCTAAATGGAACAAAAAGCTTCTAAAATATACTTTTAAAGGGCACATTTGGGGACATATTTTGAAATATAACAAACATTCTAAAGAAAAATGCTAAATTTGCTAAATACTGGATTTAATCTGTTATATTTACCAGCCTAAATGGAACAAAAAGCTTCTAAAATATACTTTTAAAGGGCACATTTGGGGACAGATTTTGAAATATAACAAACATTCTAAAGAAAAATGCTAAATTTGCTAAATACTGGATTTAATCTGTTATATTTACCAGCCTAAATGGAACAAAAAGCTTCTAAAATATACTTTTAAAGGGCAACTTTGGGGACATATTTTGAAATATAACAAACATTCTAAAGAAAAATGCTAAATTTGCTAAATACTGGATTTAATCTGTTATATTTACCAGCCTAAATGGAACAAAAAGCTTCTAAAATATACTTTTAAAGGGCACATTTGGGGACATATTTAGAAATATAACAAACATTCTAAAGAAAAATGCTAAATTTGCTAAATACTGGATTTGATCT
Source organism: Entelurus aequoreus (assembly GCF_033978785.1). Lineage (NCBI taxonomy): Eukaryota > Metazoa > Chordata > Actinopteri > Syngnathiformes > Syngnathidae > Entelurus > Entelurus aequoreus. Next base: position 6,255,620 of record NC_084734.1, read on the forward strand.
GTTATATTTACCAGCCTAAATGGAACAAAAAGCTTCTAAAATATACTTTTAAAGGGCACATTTGGGGACATATTTTGAAATATAACAAACATTCCAAAGAAAAATGCTAAATTTGCTAAATACTGCATTTAATCTGTTATATTTGCCAGCCTAAATTGAACAAACAACTTCTAAAATACACTTTTAAAGGGCAACTTTGGGGACATATTTTGAAATATAACAAACATTCTAAAGAAAAATGCTAAATTTGCTAAATACTGGATTTAATCTGTTATATTTACCAGCCTAAATGGAACAAAAAGCTTCTAAAATATACTTTTAAAGGGCACATTTGGGGACATATTTTGAAATATAACAAACATTCCAAAGAAAAATGCTAAATTTGCTAAATACTGGAAGTGATCTGTTACATTTACAACTTAAGTTGAATAGAAAGCTTGTAAAATGTACTTTTAATGGGCACATTTGGGGACATATTTTGAAATATAACAAACATTCTAAAGAAAAATGCTAAATTTGCTAAATACTGGATTTAATCTGTTATATTTACCAGCCTAAATGGAACAAAAAGCTTCTAAAATATACTTTTAAAGGGCAACTTTGGGGACATATTTTGAAATATAACAAACATTCTAAAGAAAAATGCTAAATTTGCTAAATACTGGATTTAATCTGTTATATTTACCAGCCTAAATGGAACAAAAAGCTTCTAAAATATACTTTTAAAGGGCAACTTTGGGGACATATTTTGAAATATAACAAACATTCTAAAGAAAAATGCAAAATTTGCTAAATACTGGATTTAATCTGTTATATTTACCAGCCTAAATGGAACAAAAAGCTTCTAAAATATACTTTTAAAGGGCACATTTGGGGACAGATTTTGAAATATAACAAACATTCTAAAGAAAAATGCTAAATTTGCTAAATACTGGATTTAATATGTTATATTTACCAGCCTAAATGGAACAAAAAGCTTCTAAAATATACTTTTAAAGGGCAACTTTGGGGACATATTTTGAAATATAACAAACATTCTAAAGAAAAATGCTAAATTTGCTAAATACTGGATTTAATCTGTTATATTTACCAGCCTAAATGGAACAAAAAGCTTCTAAAATATACTTTTAAAGGGCACATTTGGGGACATATTTTGAAATATAACAAACATTCTAAAGAAAAATGCTAAATTTGCTAAATACTGGATTTGATCTGTTATATTTACCAGCCTAAATGGAACCAAAAGCTTCTAAAATATACTTTTAAAGGGCAACTTTGGGGACATATTTTGAAATATAACAAACATTCTAAAGAAAAATGCTAAATACTGGATTTAATCTGTTATATTTACCAGCCTAAATGGAACAAAAAGCTTGTAAAATATACTTTTAAAGAGCACATTTGGGGACATATTTTGAAATATAACAAACATTCTAAAGAAAAATGCTAAATACTGGATTTAATCTGTTATATTTACCAGCCTAAATGGAACAAAAAGCTTCTAAAATATACTTTTAAAGGGCAACTTTGTGGACATATTTTGAAATATAACAAACATTCTAAAGAAAAATGCAAAATTTGCTAAATACTGGAAGTGATCTGTTACATTTACAACTTAAGTTGAATAGAAAGCTTGTAAAATGTACTTTTAAAGGGCACATTTGGGGACATATTTTGAAATATAACAAACATTCTAAAGAAAAATGCAAAATTTGCTAAATACTGGATTTAATCTGTTATATTTACCAGCCTAAATGGAACAAAAAGCTTCTAAAATATACTTTTAAAGGGCACATTTGGGGACATATTTTGAAATATAACAAACATTCTAAAGAAAAATGCTAAATTTGCTAAATACTGGATTTAATCTGTTATATTTACCAGCCTAAATGGAACAAAAAGCTTCTAAAATATACTTTTAAAGGGCAACTTTGGGGACATATTTTGAAATAAAACAAACATTCTAAAGAAAAATGCTAAATTTGCTAAAAACTGCATTTAATCTGTTATATTTGCCAGCCTAAATGGAACAAAAAGCTTCTAAAATATACTTTTAAAGGGCACATTTGGGGACATATTTTGAAATATAACAAACATTCTAAAGAAAAATGCTAAATTTGCTAAATACTGGATTTAATCTGTTATATTTACCAGCCTAAATGGAACAAAAAGCTTCTAAAATATACTTAAAAAGCAAAGAGGTTTTCAAAGGTGTGTTTGCCCCGCCCCCATCAGCAGGTTACCTGCAGTGGGACCTGAAGCACTCAGTGAGGAGGAACATCAACTACTTCTACCGCAGCAGCTGCTTGACTATCCTGCAGCCCGGGGACTACTTGGTGCTCTCCCGGGTGACCTTCTCCAGGCGAGACCCCCACACCCCCCTGGCCAGCTCCGTCAAGCTGAGGCGTGGTGGTGGTGGTGGTGGTGATGGTGGTGAGGAGGTGGAGGAGGAGGAGACGGTGGCCATGCGGGCTTACTGCAGCCTGGCTGGGAGCGGGTCTGACCCCCAGATGTGCACCGCCTCCCAGGTGGAGGTGATGTCCCTGAGGAGGGGGGAGCAGCTGAGCGTGTGGGTGGAGGACTTGTCCCTGGTGGACTACACCCACACCGCCACCACCTTTGGTGTCTACAAACTTTGACTTTCAACCACTTCTTATTTATTTCTCTCTATTTATTCATTTCATTTGTCAACTAAGTGTTGCCTTGGAGGGAACATTTTTATTCATATTCAAACTTAGTGGCAAAATTATCCTTTTAACAATCAAAATAACTTTCACAATATTTTTATTTATTTACCTTTAATTTGGAAAAAAAATAAAAACATTTGATTCTTGCATATACTGTATATACATACATACATATATATATATATATATATATATGTATATGTATATATATGTATGTATATATATATATATATATATATATATATATATATATATATATATATATATGTATGTATGTATGTATGTATATATATATATATATATATATATATATATATACATACGTGTATATATATATATATATATATATATATATATATATATATACGTGTATATATACATATATATATATATATATACGTGTATATATACATATATATATATATATATATATATATATACGTGTATATATACATATATATATATATATATATACGTGTATATATACATATATATATATATATATATACTTATATATGTATATATATACACATATATATGTGTATATACGTATATATATACATATATATGTATATATACACATATATATATGTATATATACACGTATGTATATATATATACGTATATATATATATATATATATACATATACACATGTATATATATATATATATATGTATGTATGTATGTATGTATATATATACATATACATGTATATATACATATATATATATATATATACTTATATATGTATATATATACACATATATATGTGTATATACGTATATATATACATATATATATGTATATATACACATATATATATGTATATATACACGTATATATATATATACGTATATATATATATATATACGTATATATATATATATATACACATGTATATATATATATATACATACATATATACATACATACATATATATGTATACATATACACGTATATATATATATACAGTATATACGTGTATATATATATATATATATATATATATATATATATATATATATATATATATATATACATACATATATATACATACATATATATATATGTATACATATATATGTATACATATACACGTATATATATATACATATACACGTATATATATATATATATATATATATATATATATATATATATGTATATATATATATATATATATATATATATATACACATACATACATATATATACATACATACATATATATGTATACATATATATGTATACATATACACGTATATATATATATATATACATACATATACATACAGGGGGATTTTTTTCCCCCTGCAAATCCCCTGAAGAGCAGAGAAACCTGCGAAACAGGCTTGTAGGGATGAAACAGCCTCTGTGTTTTTTCCTGACTTAATGTGTATTCCGCTCTACTGAGCACTGTATAACAGATGAACCACAGAAACCTCGACCATATATATACATATATATGTATGTATTTATATGTATATATATATATATATATATATATATATATATATATATATATGTGTGTGTGTATATATATACACATGTATATATATAATAATGACAAATATATTTCATAGATGTATCATCCTCAAAATAAAATGATAATGTGCTTGCTGACTATTTCCCTCCCCCTAATTTGATGGTAATTAACATTTTTGTGTAATAATACATATTAACATTTGAAATAAAGTACACATTATCTTATATTGTACACTTCCTAAAGTACTAGCAATGAGGTTTGCAACTGAAGGAAATACTTTCATTTTCTTCCATTTTATTTAGTTTCCATATTCCTAGTAATTATTATACAATGTATTAATATATCATTAATTATTGTCAGAATAATTGTATCTAAGCAGACAAAAGCTGTCTTTGAAGCTACCAAGAAGAAGCCTTGTAAAACTCCACTGTGTAGGATGGGAAGCAACATGAAGGTGTTCTGTTTCTTTGATGTATTGCAATCCACAGAAAGATTGGGTCTTGACCCGAGAACTACAAAGCGGAGAGAAAGCAGGACCTGCCCAAGTTCCAGGCACCCCTTCTTTGAACTCTTTTACGACCTTTTCTTTGAACTGTTTTGTAAACAAAGGCGATGGCTGTTTACGACCCCCGTCCCTTTAGAAACAGCTGTTTCCATGTAATCAGGGAAAGTCCAAATAAAAGAGGAGAAGTACAATCTTTCGTCAGAGCGTGGCGACACTGTGCAAGGGTACAGGTGTACGCGTTTCTCCTCACTGAGCCAAATTTAATTCTGTCTCTGTTTGATTCCTTGCTTCTTGTCTTGTTTAATAGATGTCATCAGTGTTTGAACCTGACAATTATCACACCACATTGTCATATACTATTCCTGCTGTGGTGAATTGAATTTTGCTCGTTATTCTAAAAAAAATGTTTTTAAATACAGTAAAAAAAAAAAAAAATTTTACAAATATTCCATCAAAATAACATACATTTTAGTATATAAAAGTCAATATTTTTATACAAGCTTAAACATGTTTAAAGTAATACAATTGCTCTATTTTGGGATTCAATGAATTTCACAGGAGTCTAAAAAAGTATATAATTAATAATTTAAAACATTTTTTTTACAAACACATGCAAATAAAGTGTAGACATTAGTATACTTAATAGTATATAAAGCATTTTATACTTAAAAAAAATAAAATTAAATGGCAATTTAGTGGACAACAATATTTACATTGTACGTATATATTTGTAAAACTACATTTGAATAAATAAGCTTGAACTATACAGTCGGCTTTACCAAAGGTGCAAAAATGTGGTGAAAAAAAAAAAAAAAGGATGCAAAGTCAGTTGAAATATTATCACAACACCAAAACAACTTTGGTAAAATGTCGGATCTTTTTGAAGTTATTTTGAACGGTTGTTATCTATAAATACTAATAAATAGATTTAAAATACACGTGCTTTGGCTGAAACCCTCTAAATAATTCCAGTGGTCAATAGCGTCAGGAAGAAGTACACTAGTTAAAATAATAATAATAATAATAGCGTCAGGAAGAAGTACACTAGTTAAAATAATAATAATAATAATAGCGTCAGGAAGAAGTACACAAGTTAAAATAATAATAATAATAATAATAATAATAATAATAGTGTCAGGAAGAAGTACACTAGTTAAAATAATAATAATAATAGTGTCAGGAAGAAGTACACTAGTTAAAATAATAATAATAATAATAATAATAGTGTCAGGAAGAAGTACACTAGTTAAAATAATAATAATAATAATAGTGTCAGGAAGAAGTACACTAGTTAAAATATTAATAATAATAATAATAATAGTGTCAGGAAGAAGTACACTAGTTAAAATAATAATAATGGCGTCAGGAAGAAGTACACTAGTTAAAATAATAATAATAATAATAGCGTCAGGAAGAAGTACACTAGTTGAAATAATAACAATAATAATAATAGTGTCAGGAAGAAGTACACTAGTTAAAATAATAATAATGGCGTCAGGAAGAAGTACACTAGTTAAAATAATAATAATAATAGCGTCAGGAAGAAGTACAATAGTTAAAATAATAATAATAATAATAGTGTCAGGAAGAAGTACACTAGTTAAAATAATAATAATAATAATAATAGTGTCAGGAAGAAGTACACTAGTTAAAATAATAATAATAATAGCGTCAGGAAGAAGTACACTAGTTAAAATAATAATAATAATAGTGTCAGGAAGAAGTACACTAGTTAAAATAATAATAATAATAGTGTCAGGAAGAAGTACACTAGTTAAAATAATAATAATAATAATAATAATAATAATAATAATAGTGTCAGGAAGAAGTACACTAGTTAAAATAATAATAATAATAATAGCGTCAGGAAGAAGTACACTAGTTAAAATAATAATAATAATAGTGTCAGGAAGAAGTACACTAGTTAAAATTATAATAATAATAATAATAGCGTCAGGAAGAAGTACACTAATTAAAATAATAATAATAATAGCGTCAGGAAGAAGTACACTAGTTTAAAAAAAATATATAATAATAATAATAATAGCGTCAGGAAGAAGTACACTAGTTAAAGTAATAATAATAATAATAGCGTCAGGAAGAAGTACACTAGTTAAAATAATAATAATAATAATAGCGTCAGGAAGAAGTACACTAGTTAAAATAATAATAATAATAATAGTGTCAGGAAGAAGTACACTAGTTAAAATAATAATAGCGTCAGGAAGAAGTACACTAGTTAAAATAATAATAATAATAGCGTCAGGAAGAAGTACACTAGTTAAAATAATAATAATAATAATAGCGTCAGGAAGAAGTACACTAGTTAAAATAATAATAATAATAATAATAGTGTCAGGAAGATGTACACTAGTTAAAATAATAATAATAATAATAATAGTGTCAGGAAGAAGTACACTAGTTAAAATAATAATAATAATAATAATAGTGTCAGGAAGATGTACACTAGTTAAAATAATAATAATAATAATAATAGTGTCAGGAAGATGTACACTAGTTAAAATAATAATAATAATAATAATAGTGTCAGGAAGAAATACACTAGTTAAAATAATAATAATGGCGTCAGGAAGAAGTACACTAGTTAAAATAATAATAATAATAGCGTCAGGAAGAAGTACAATAGTTAAAATAATAATAATAATAATAGTGTCAGGAAGAAGTACACTAGTTAAAATAATAATAATAATAATAATAGTGTCAGGAAGAAGTACACTAGTTAAAATAATAATAATAATAGCGTCAGGAAGAAGTACACTAGTTAAAATAATAATAATAATAGTGTCAGGAAGAAGTACACTAGTTAAAATAATAATAATAATAGTGTCAGGAAGAAGTACACTAGTTAAAATAATAATAATAATAATAATAATAATAATAATAGTGTCAGGAAGAAGTACACTAGTTAAAATAATAATAATAATAATAGCGTCAGGAAGAAGTACACTAGTTAAAATAATAATAATAATAGTGTCAGGAAGAAGTACACTAGTTAAAATTATAATAATAATAATAATAGCGTCAGGAAGAAGTACACTAATTAAAATAATAATAATAATAGCGTCAGGAAGAAGTACACTAGTTTAAAAAAAATATATAATAATAATAATAATAGCGTCAGGAAGAAGTACACTAGTTAAAGTAATAATAATAATAATAGCGTCAGGAAGAAGTACACTAGTTAAAATAATAATAATAATAATAGCGTCAGGAAGAAGTACACTAGTTAAAATAATAATAATAATAATAGTGTCAGGAAGAAGTACACTAGTTAAAATAATAATAGCGTCAGGAAGAAGTACACTAGTTAAAATAATAATAATAATAGCGTCAGGAAGAAGTACACTAGTTAAAATAATAATAATAATAATAGCGTCAGGAAGAAGTACACTAGTTAAAATAATAATAATAATAATAATAGTGTCAGGAAGATGTACACTAGTTAAAATAATAATAATAATAATAATAGTGTCAGGAAGAAGTACACTAGTTAAAATAATAACAATAGCGTCAGGAAGAAGTACACTAGTTAAAATAATAATAATAATAATAATAGTGTCAGGAAGAAATACACTAGTTAAAATAACAATAATAATAATAGTGTCAGGAAGAAGTACACTAGTTAAAATAATAATAATAATAATAGCGTCAGGAAGAAGTACACTAGTTAAAATAATAATAATAATAATAATAGTGTCAGGAAGATGTACACTAGTTAAAATAATAATAATAATAATAATAGTGTCAGGAAGAAGTACACTAGTTAAAATAATAACAATAGCGTCAGGAAGAAGTACACTAGTTAAAATAATAATAATAATAGTGTCAGGAAGAAATACACTAGTTAAAATAACAATAATAATAATAGTGTCAGGAAGAAGTACACTAGTTAAAATAATAATAATAATAATAATAATAGTGTCAGGAAGAAATATACTAGTTAAAATAATAATAATAATAATAATAATAATAATAGTGTCAGGAAGAAATACACTAGTTAAAATAACAATAATAATAATAGTGTCAGGAAGAAGTACACTAGTTAAAACAATAATAATAATAATAATAATAATAATAATAGTGTCAGGAAGAAATACACTAGTTAAAATAATAATAATAGCGTCAGTAAGAAATACACTAGTTAAAATAATAATAATAATAATAATAATAATAATAGTGTCAGGAAGAAATACACTAGTTAAAATAATAATAATAGCGTCAGGAAGAAATACACTAGTTAAAATAATAATAATAATAATAATAATAATAGTGTCAGGAAGAAATACACTAGTTAAAATAATAATAATAGTGTCAGGAAGAAATACACTAGTTAAAATAATAATAATAGCGTCAGTAAGAAATACACTAGTTAAAATAATAATAATAATAATAATAATAATAATAGTGTCAGGAAGAAATACACTAGTTAAAATAATAATAATAGTGTCAGGAAGAAATACACTAGTTAAAATAATAATAATAGCGTCAGGAAGAAGTACACTAGTTAAAATAATAATAATAATAATAGTGTCAGGAAGAAATACACTAGTTAAAATAATAATAATAATAATAATAGCGTCAGGAAGAAGTACACTAGTTAAAATAATAATAATAATAATAATAGTGTCAGGAAGAAATACATTAAGTGGAGTTGACCTTATTTGATCAAACATCTTTCTTTTCAAAATAAAATCAAGTCAATATCTTCTATAAAGTTGTGGTCATATTTTCCAAGCATGCACCTGCCAACAAAAGGTGTTACTTTGCAAACTCACTCTACAAGACAGTCGCACGCCGACAGGAAGTGTGTGTCGCCGTGTTACAACAAGCACTTCCTGTTGCACGTCACTTGAAATAAGACACTTTCCATTCCAAGAATATCTGGTTTTAATGAAAAGAAGGGCACCGTAAAGTACAGAGTGCTTAGAAAACAAACCAATAATAATTGCATAGTTTGGACAAGAAGGAGACCCCCTGCAGTTAAGTGCTCGGCGAGGCTGCAGGGGGCGGAGCAACTGTACAGGAAGTGGAGCGCAGACATCAGCAAGCGTCGTACCAGCCTTAATATCAGCTGCAAGTGGAGTGAAATCAGGACCGGCTCAGTACCATCTTTCTTTCTACATAAATATTGATCTGCCGCCAACTCAAGCAGGTCAAGAGGTCAACTATTGCCTTCCAGAACCCTCCTGGGACCACCGCCAGTAGAAAATAAGCACAATATCTTAAAAAAAACCTCATCTGGAGGCACTTTTTAAATACATCTCACTTTATTTATTTCATCCTCCTAGGAAGACTTCTAATTTGCATTAAAAAAACTACTTTTTTTTAAGCTAATATTATTATTTTTTATTTTTTTGCACCGCCCACAATCCTATTTAGGAATATTTCCTGGTTGTTTTGCACCTCAAAAAGAGGAAGCACAAATACATGAATAAGCAATAAATAAATTATGTTTAAAAAAAATCCAAAAGTCATTAGTTTGCTCAAATATAGTTATTATATATATATATATTTTATTTGAGTAAGTAAGAAGCTTTATTTTCAGACGTTTTCTGTTTGTTAAACTGTATATTTTAATTAGGGCTGTCAAAAATAGAGTTAACTCATGTGATTAATCACCTGAAAATATCGCATTGATCGGATATAAAGGCAGATTCATCACCTTTACCTTCACCCTGGAGGTCACCTGGTCAGCGATCAGCTCACCTGGTCACCTGGTCAGTGATCAGCTCACCTGGTCAGCGATCATACAAGAATGACTTGTGCTCGCTGGTTCATTTCCTTTCCAAATAAACCCACCCGGCCGGGACTTGAGGTCAAACAAAATAAATGAGGTGCAAACAAGGAAAACATTTTAAAAAATGTTCCAGTTTGATATTCTGACAGCAAATGTGCATTTTTGTCCAAATATTAGGGTCTTTAAGTCAATTAAAGCGAGAAATTAACTGTAATTAATCATGACTAATCCAAATTCAAACGTGTAATTAATGTGATTCTAAAAAATTTATCATTTGACAGCACTCATTTTAATAAAGACTACATGTGGGGAACCCTTTTCCTATTTTATGAAAAATATATTTATATACATATATAACACAGCAAATATTTATTTATTTATATATATATAATATATATATATATATGTAACACAGCAAATATATTATATATATATTATAATATATATATATATATCACAGCAAATATTTATTTATTTATATATATATATATATATATATATATATATATATATATATATATATATATATATATATATATATATATATATATATATATATATATATATATATAATATATATATATAATATATTTGCTGTGTTACATATATATATATATATATATATATATATATATATATATATATATATATATATGTAACACAGCAAATATATTATATATATATATATATATATATTTATATATATATATATATATATATATATATATATATATATATATATATATATATATATATATATATATATATATATATATATATATATATATAACACAGCAAATAAATCCTATTTGTACAGCATGTGTTGTTAGAATGGTGAAGAACACGGGACTTGCACGGTCGGCGGCGGGACTTGTGGGACTCGAACCCGGGTGAGATTTTTGAACATTTTTGGGACTTTTGCCGACTCCCCCCCCCCCTTCCCGTGGGACTTTGCTAGGCGCGTTTTGGACATTTTGGACATGCCGGCGTCCGGTGGGACTCGTGGGACTGAAACCCGGGTAGGTACTTTGGACAAAATTGGGACTTTTGACCATTTTGGCTGCCTTTTCCCCTCTTTCCTGTGCACCATTGCTGGGTGTGTTTTGGACATTTTGGACATGCCGGCAGGACTCGTGGGACTGGAACCCGGGTAGGTACTTTGGACAAAATTGGGACTTTTGCAGACTTTTCTACCCGCCTTCCAGTGGGACTTTGCTGGGTGCGTTTTGGACATTTTGGGCATCCCGGGACTTGTGCGGCCGGCGGCGGGACTGGAACCTGGGTAGGTATTTTGAACAAAATTGGGACTTTTGCCGACTTTTCTACCCGCCTTCCCGTGGGACTTTGCTAGGCGCGTTTTGGACATGCCGGCGTCTGGCGGGACTCGTGGGACTGGAACTTGGGTAGGTACTTTGGACAAAATTGGGACTTTTGCAGACTTTTCTACCCGCCTTCCAGTGGGACTTTGCTGGGTGCGTTTTGGACATTTTGGGCATGCCGGCAGGACTCGTGGGACTGGAACCCGGGTAGGTACTTTGGACAAAATTGGGACTTTTGCAGATTTTTCTACCCGCCTTCCAGTGGGACTTTGCTGGGTGCGTTTTGGACATTTTGAGCATCCCGGGACTTGTGCAGCTGGCGGCGGGACTGGAACCCGGGTAGGTATTTTGAACAAAATTGGGACTTTTGCCGACTTTTCTACCCGCCTTCCCGTGGGACTTTGCTAGGCGCGTTTTGGACATGCCGGCGTCTGGCGGGACTCGTGGGACTGGAACCTGGGTAGGTACTTTGAACATTTTTGGGACTTTTGCTGACTTTTCTCACTTTTCTTCCCGCCTTCCCGTGGGACTTTGCTGGGCGCGTTTTGGACATTTTGGACATGCCGGCGTCCGGTGGGACTCGTGGGACTGGAACCCGGGTAGGTACTTTGGACAAAATTGGGACTTTTGACCATTTTGGCTGCCTTTTCCCCTCTTTCCTGTGCACCATTGCTGGGTGTGTTTTGGACATTTTGGACATGCCGGCAGGACTCGTGGGACTGGAACCCGGGTAGGTACTTTGGACAAAATTGGGACTTTTGCAGACTTTTTTATCCGCCTTCCAGTGGGACTTTGCTGGGTGCGTTTTGGACATTTTGGGCATCCCGGGACTTGTGCAGCCGGCGGCGGGACTGGAACCTGGGTAGGTATTTTGAACCAAATTGGGACTTTTGCCGACTTTTCTACCCGCCTTCCCGTGGGACTTTGCTAGGCGCGTTTTGGACATGCCGGCGTCTGGCGGGACTCGTGGGACTGGAACCTGGGTAGGTACTTTGAACATTTTTGGGACTTTTGCTGACTTTTCTCACTTTTCTTCCCGCCTTCCCGTGGGACTTTGCTGGGCGCGTTTTGGACATTTTGGACATGCCGGCGTCCGGTGGGACTCGTGGGACTGGAACCCCGGGTAGGTACTTTGGGACAAAATTGGGATTTTTTGACCATTTTTGGCTGCCTTTTTCCCCTCTTTCCTGTGCACCATTGCTGGGTGTGTTTTGGACATTTTGGACATGCCGGCGTCCGGCAGGGACTCGTGGGGGACTGGAACCCGGGTAGGTACTTTGGACAAAATTGGGGACTTTTGCAGACTTTTCTACCCGCCTTCCCGTGGGGACTTTTGCTAGGCGCGTTTTGGGACATGCCGGCGTCTGGCGGGACTCGTGGGGACTGGAAACCTGGGTAGGTACTTTGAACATTTTTTGGGACTTTTTGCCAACTTTTCTCACTTTTTCTCCCCGCCTTCCCCGTGGGACTTTGCTAGGCGCGTTTTGGACATTTTGGGACATGCCGGCGTCCGGTGGGGACTCGTGGGACCTGAAAACCCGGGTAGGTACTTTTGGACAAAATTGGGGGACTTTTGACCATTTTGGCTGCCTTTTCCCCCTCTTTCCTGTGCACCATTGCTGGGTGTGTTTTGGGACATTTTGGGACATGCCGGCAGGACTCGTGGGACTGGAACCCGGGTAGGTACTTTGGAACAAAATTGGGACTTTTTGCAGACTTTTTTATCCGCCTTCCAGTGGGGACTTTGCTGGGTGCGTTTTGGACATTTTGGGCATCCCGGGACTTGTGCAGCCGGCGGCGGGACTGGAACCTGGGTAGGTATTTTGAACCAAATTGGGGACTTTTGCCGACTTTTCTACCCGCCTTCCCGTGGGACTTTGCTAGGCGCGTTTTGGACATGCCGGCGTCTGGCGGGACTCGTGGGACTGGAAACCTGGGTAGGTACTTTGAACATTTTTGGGACTTTTGCTGACTTTTCTCACTTTTCTTCCCGCCTTCCCGTGGGACTTTGCTGGGCGCGTTTTGGACATTTTGGACATGCCGGCGTCCGGTGGGACTCGTGGGACTGGAACCCGGGTAGGTACTTTGGACAAAATTGGGATTTTTGACCATTTTGGCTGCCTTTTCCCCTCTTTCCTGTGCACCATTGCTGGGTGTGTTTTGGACATTTTGGACATGCCGGCGTCCGGCAGGACTCGTGGGACTGGAACCCGGGTAGGTACTTTGGACAAAATTGGGACTTTTGCAGACTTTTTTACCCGCCTTCCAGTGGGACTTTGCTGGGTGCGTTTTGGACATTTTGGGCATCCCGGGACTTGTGCAGCCGGCGGCGGGACTGGAACCTGGGTAGGTATTTTGAACCAAATTGGGACTTTTGCCGACTTTTCTACACGCCTTCCCGTGGGACTTTGCTAGGCGCGTTTTGGACATGCCGGCGTCTGGCGGGACTCGTGGGACTGGAACCTGGGTAGGTACTTTGAACATTTTTGGGACTTTTGCTGACTTTTCTCACTTTTCTCCCCGCCTTCCCGTGGGACTTTGCTAGGCGCGTTTTGGACATTTTGGACATGCCGGCGTCCGGTGGGACTCGTGGGACTGAAACCCGGGTAGGTACTTTGGACAAAATTGGGACTTTTGACCATTTTGGCTGCCTTTTCCCCTCTTTCCTGTGCACCATTGCTGGGTGTGTTTTGGACATTTTGGACATGCCGGCAGGACTCGTGGGACTGGAACCCGGGTAGGTACTTTGGACAAAATTGGGACTTTTGCAGATTTTTCTACCCGCCTTCCAGTGGGACTTTGCTGGGTGCGTTTTGGACATTTTGAGCATCCCGGGACTTGTGCAGCTGGCGGCGGGACTGGAACCCGGGTAGGTATTTTGAACAAAATTGGGACTTTTGCCGACTTTTCTACACGCCTTCCCGTGGGACTTTGCTAGGCGCGTTTTGGACATGCCGGCGTACTTTGAACATTTTTGGGACTTTTGCTGACTTTTCTCACTTTTCTTCCCGCCTTCCCGTGGGACTTTGCTGGGCGCGTTTTGGACATTTTGGACATGCCGGCGTCCGGTGGGACTCGTGGGACTGGAACCCGGGTAGGTACTTTGGACAAAATTGGGACTTTTGACCATTTTGGCTGCCTTTTCCCCTCTTTCCTGTGCACCATTGCTGGGTGTGTTTTGGACATTTTGGACATGCCGGCAGGACTCGTGGGACTGGAACCCGGGTAGGTACTTTGGACAAAATTGGGACTTTTGCAGACTTTTTTATCCGCCTTCCAGTGGGACTTTGCTGGGTGCGTTTTGGACATTTTGGGCATCCCGGGACTGTGCAGCCGGCGGCGGGACTGGAACCTGGGTAGGTATTTTGAACCAAATTGGGACTTTTGCCGACTTTTCTACCCGCCTTCCCGTGGGACTTTGCTAGGCGCGTTTTGGACATGCCGGCGTCTGGCGGGACTCGTGGGACTGGAACCTGGGTAGGTACTTTGAACATTTTGGGACTTTTGCTGACTTTTCTCACTTTTCTTCCCGCCTTCCCGTGGGACTTTGCTGGGCGCGTTTTGGACATTTTGGACATGCCGGCGTCCGGTGGGACTCGTGGGACTGGAACCCGGGTAGGTACTTTGGACAAAATTGGGATTTTTGACCATTTTGGCTGCCTTTTCCCCTCTTTCCTGTGCACCATTGCTGGGTGTGTTTTGGACATTTTGGACATGCCGGCGTCCGGCAGGACTCGTGGGACTGGAACCCGGGTAGGTACTTTGGACAAAATTGGGACTTTTGCAGACTTTTTTACCCGCCTTCCAGTGGGACTTTGCTGGGTGCGTTTTGGACATTTTGGGCATCCCGGGACTTGTGCAGCCGGCGGCGGGACTGGAACCTGGGTAGGTATTTTGAACCAAATTGGGACTTTTGCCGACTTTTCTACACGCCTTCCCGTGGGACTTTGCTAGGCGCGTTTTGGACATGCCGGCGTCTGGCGGGACTCGTGGGACTGGAACCTGGGTAGGTACTTTGAACATTTTTGGGACTTTTGCTGACTTTTCTCACTTTTCTCCCCGCCTTCCCGTGGGACTTTGCTAGGCGCGTTTTGGACATTTTGGACATGCCGGCGTCCGGTGGGACTCGTGGGACTGAAACCCGGGTAGGTACTTTGGACAAAATTGGGACTTTTGACCATTTTGGCTGCCTTTTCCCCTCTTTCCTGTGCACCATTGCTGGGTGTGTTTTGGACATTTTGGACATACCGGCATCCGGCGGGACTTGTGGGACTGGAACCCGGGTAGGTACTTTGGACAAAATTGGGACTTTTGCAGACTTTTCTACCCGCCTTCCAGTGGGACTTTGCTGGGTGCGTTTTGGACATTTTGGGCATCCCGGGACTTGTGCAGCCGGCGGCGGGTCTGGAACCTGGGTAGGTACTTTGAACCAAATTGGGACCTTTGCCGACTTTTCTACACGCCTTCCCGTGGGACTTTGCTAGGCGCGTTTTGGACATGCCGGCGTCTGGCGGGACTCGTGGGACTGGAACCTGGGTAGGTCTAGCAAAGTCCCACGGGAAGGCGGGGAGAAAAGTGGGAATAGTCGGCAAAAGTCAGAAAAATGTTCAAAAATCACACGCGGGTTGGAGTCCCACAAGTCCCGCTGCCAGCCGTGCAAGTCCCCACACCCCCGCGTGCCCACCTGGCCTCTTATGGAGCAGTTTGGTGGAATCCAACATTATGCTGTGATGTGAGTCCAAAAGGCTAAAAAAGACATAAAAGCTGATCCTGCAGACACACCTGACCAGGGTCCTGGCAGCAGAAGGTAAAAATAGTTGCCGTGGTAACAGAAGTGTGTGAAAACGCCAAAACAAATAGCTTTCGTTTTTGTTTTTGTTTTAACTTATAATATGCAAGCTTTTTTTTTTTTTTTTTTTCCCAAATCACTTGATCTGGTGATGACATCACGTCCAGGCGCTGAAGATGCTGACCAATGGGAAGTGTGTATCTTCCAGGACCGCACACAATAAGACACCCCTTTCATTGGACAGCTAGCATTATGCTAATATAACATGCTATAGAGTGACGTGTGTGTGTGTGTGTGTGTGTGTGTGTGTGTGTGTGTGTGTGTGTGTGTGTGTGTGTGTGTGTGTGTGTGTGTGTGTGTGTGTGTGTGTGTGAGTGTGTGTGTGTGTGTGTGTGTGTGTTCAATGGCCGACCCCCTCATCCCAGGTGCAGTCGTTCTTCTGCTTGGCCAGTTTTCGGACCGCCCTCTCCAGTTCTTTGCGGGACTTCTGCTCCTCCTCCAGGAACTGTCTCATCCACTTGTTCTCCTGACACACACAAGTTGGGAGTCATTGGCAGGAAAAAGGCTGAGTGAGTCGCGTCAAGAAGATGGCGGTCCTTCATGTACCTTCTTCAGCTCGTGGACTTCATCCTTTAAGGCGTACACGGCGTCCACCAAGCTCCTGGAGGAGTGGACACATCTTTGTGAGGAGATTCAGACATCAGGCACTATTGGGGTCAAATGTACTGCAGAATAAGCCCACACGGGGCCAAAAAAAACTGCGAGTGCCAGCACCTTGATAGAGAAATACTTCTTCATGAATGCGTATTTTGGTGTGTGCAAGTCCAAATGTATAAAGTGTGTTTTGTCTGAAACCGCTAAAATAAAAGCACTTGACAAAGGCGGAAACAAACATGAGGACTAACAGTAGTTCGCATTCTCATTTCAAAATTAGATTTACAGCCCCTAAATGGTGTTGTTGTTTTCATTTCCATGCCCCGCCCCTCCACCGTTTGACCAATTAGAAAGTCTGTGGGTGTGTCACATCAATTTGCCGTCTTGGTCCGGCTACTGCCACCGGTAAAGTTACTAAACATGTCAGACCTTAGTCACTCTAAAAGTTACCATTCTCAACTTATTCATGACAAAGACATAAAATGTCAGCTGCAATAAATAATAAACAATATTTAGTAAGTGTTGTTGGTGATCTTCATACAAGCGAATGAGTTATTTGGATACAAAACATGTTCAAGTTTTTTGTTTGTTTGGGGATTTGAGGACTGCAATTAAATGAGGATGTTTTCTATATTTTTTAAAGGAGCTATTTTTAATAATATCATGTCAAGTCATCATTAAATTAAATGTCAAAATGCATTAATAAATCATCTTCTTTTCCAATACCTCTAAAACTGCTAACAGTAGTTCATATGCTCATTTCAAAAATTGGATTTACAGCCCCGAAATCTTGTTGTTGTTTTCATTTCCATGCCCCGCCCCTCCACCGTTTGACCAATTAGAAAGTCTGTGGGTGTGTCACATCCAGGTTGCCGTCTTGGTCCGGCCACTGCCACCGGTAAAGTTACTAAACATGTCAGACCTTAGTCACTCTAAAAGTTACCATTCTCAACTTATTCATGACAAAGACAAACAATGTCAGCTGCAATAAATAATAAACAATATTTAGTAAGTGTTGTTGGTGATCTTCAAACAAGCGAATGAGTTATTTGGATACAAAACATGTTCAAGTTTTTTGTTTGTTTGAGGATTTGAGGACTGCAATTAAATGAGGATGTTTTCTATATTTTTTAAAGGAGCTATATGTAATAATGTCATGTTAAGTCATCATAAAATTAAATGTCAAAATGCATTAATAAATCATCTTCTTTTCCAATACCTCTAAAAATGATAACAGTAGTTCATATGCTTATTTCAAAAATTGGATTTACAGCCCCGAAATCTTGTTGTTGTTTCCATTTCCATGCCCCGCCCCTCCACCGTTTGACCAATTAGAAAGTCTGTGGGTGTGTCACATCCAGGTTGCCGTCTTGGTCCGGCTACTGCCACCGGTAAAGTTACTAAACATGTCAGACCTTAGTCACTCTAAAAGTTACCATTCTCAACTTATTCATGACCAAGACAAAAAATGTCACCTGCAATAAATAATAAACAATATTTAGTAAGTGTTGTTGGTGATCTTCATACAAGCGAATGAGTTATTTGGATACAAAACATGTTCAAGTTTTTTGTTTGTTTGGGGATTTGAGGACTGCAATTAAATGAGGATGTTTTCTATATTTTTTAAAGGAGCTATTTTTAATAATATCATGTCAAGTCATCATTAAATTAAATGTCAAAAGGCATTAATAAATCATCTTCTTTTCCAATATAACTGCTAACAGTAGCTCATATGCTTATTTCAAAAATTGGATTTACAGCCCCGAAATGTTGTTGTTGTTTTCATTTCCATGCCCCGCCCTCCACCGTTTGACCAATTAGAAAGTCTGTGGGTGTGTCACATCAATTTGCCGTCTTGGTCCGGCTACTGCCACCGGTAAAGTTACTAAACATGTCAGACCTTAGTCACTCTAAAAGTTACCATTCTCAACTTATTCATGACAAAGACAAAAAATGTCAGCTGCAATAAATAATAAACAATATTTAGTAAGTGTTGTTGGTGATCTTCAAACAAGCGAATGAGTTATTTGGACACAAAACATGTTCAAGTTTTTTGTTTGTTTGGGGATTTGAGGACTGCAATTAAATGAGGATGTTTTCTATATTTTTTAAAGGAGCTATTTTTAATAATATCATGTCAAGTCATCATTAAATTAAATGTCAAAATGCATTAATAAATCCTCTTCTTTTCCAATACCTCTAAAACTGATAACAGTAGTTCATATGCTTATTTCAAAAATTGGATTTACAGCCCCGAAATCTTGTTGTTGTTTTCATTTCCATGCCCCGCCCTCCACCGTTTGACCAATTAGAAAGTCTGTGGGTGTGTCACATCCAGGTTGCCGTCTTGGTCCGGCTCCTGCCACCGGTAAAGTTACTAAACATGTCAGCCCTTAGTCACTCTAAAAGTTACCATTCTCAACTTATTCATGACAAAGACAAAAAATGTCAGCTGCAATAAATAATAAACAATATTTAGTAAGTGTTGTTGGTGATCTTCATACAAGCGAATGAGTTATTTGGATACAAAACATGTTCAAGTTTTTTGTTTGTTTGGGGATTTGAGGACTGCAATTAAATGAGGATGTTTTCTATATTTTTTAAAGGAGCTATTTTTAATAATATCATGTCAAGTCATCATTAAATTAAATGTCAAAAGGCATTAATAAATCATCTTCTTTTCCAATATAACTGCTAACAGTAGCTCATATGCTTATTTCAAAAATTGGATTTACAGCCCCGAAATGTTGTTGTTGTTTTCATTTCCATGCCCCGCCCTCCACCGTTTGACCAATTAGAAAGTCTGTGGGTGTGTCACATCAATTTGCCGTCTTGGTCCGGCTACTGCCACCGGTAAAGTTACTAAACATGTCAGACCTTAGTCACTCTAAAAGTTACCATTCTCAACTTATTCATGACAAAGACAAAAAATGTCAGCTGCAATAAATAATAAACAATATTTAGTAAGTGTTGTTGGTGATCTTCAAACAAGCGAATGAGTTATTTGGACACAAAACATGTTCAAGTTTTTTGTTTGTTTGGGGATTTGAGGACTGCAATTAAATGAGGATGTTTTCTATATTTTTTAAAGGAGCTATTTTTAATAATATCATGTCAAGTCATCATTAAATTAAATGTCAAAATGTATTAATAAATCATCTTCTTTTCCAATACCTCTAAAACTGCTAACTGTAGTTCATATGCTTATTTCAAAAATTTGATTTACAGCCCCGAAATCTTGTTGTTGTTTTCATTTCCATGCCCCGCCCCTCCACCGTTTGACCAATTAGAAAGTCTGTGGGTGTGTCACATCCAGGTTGCCGTCTTGGTCCGGCTACTGCCACCGGTAAAGTTACTAAACATGTCATACCTTAGTCACTCTAAAAGTTACCATTCTCACCTTATTCATGACAAAGACAAAAAATGTCAGCTGCAATAAATAATAAACAATATTTAGTAAGTGTTGTTGGTGATCTTCAAACAAGCAAATGAGTTATTTGGATACAAAACATGTTCAAGTTTTTTGTTTGTTTGAGGATTTGAGGACTGCAATTAAATGAGGATGTTTTCTATATTTTTTCAAGGAGCTATTTTTAATAATATCATGTCAAGTCATCATTAAATTAAATGTCAAAAGGCATTAATAAATCATCTTCTTTTCCAATATAACTGCTAACAGTAGTTCATATGCTTATTTCAAAAATTGGATTTACAGCCCCGAAATCTTGTTGTTGTTTTCATTTCCATGCCCCGCCCCTCCACCGTTTGACCAATTAGAAAGTCTGTGGGTGTGTCACATCAATTTGCCGTTTTGGTCCGGCTACTGCCACCGGTAAAGTTACTAAACATGTCAGCCCTTAGTCACTCTAAAAGTTACCATTCTCAACTTATTCATGACAAAGACAAAAAATGTCAGCTGCAATAAATAATAAACAATATTTAGTAAGTGTTGTTGGTGATCTTCAAACAAGCGAATGAGTTATTTGGATACAAAACATGTTCAAGTTTTTGTTTGTTTGAGGATTTGAGGACTGCAATTAAATGAGGATGTTTTCTATATTTTTTAAAGGAGCTATTTTTAATAATATCATGTCAAGTCATCATTAAATTAAATGTCAAAAGGCATTAATAAATCATCTTCTTTTCCAATACCTCTATAACTGCTAACAGTAGTTCATATGCTTATTTCAAAAATTGGATTTACAGCCCCGAAATCTTGTTATTGTTTTCATTTCCATGCCCTGCCCTCCACCGTTTGACCAATTAGAAAGTCTGTGGGTGTGCCACATCCAGGTTGCTGTCTTGGTCCGGCTACTGCCACCGGTAAAGTTACTAAACATGTCAGACCTTAGTCACTCTAAAAGTTACCATTCTCAACTTATTCATGACAAAGACATAAAATGTCAGCTGCAATAAATAATAAACAATATTTAGTAAGTGTTGTTGGTGATCTTCAAACAAGCGAATGAGTTATTTGGATATAAAACATGTTCAAGTTTTTTGTTTGTTTGGGGATTTGAGGACTGCAATTAAATGAGGATGTTTTCTATATTTTTTAAAGGAGCTATATGTAATAATGTCATGTCAAGTCATCATTAAATTAAATGTCAAAATGCATTAATAAATCATCTTCTTTTCCAATACCTCTAAAACTGATAAAAGTAGTTCATATGCTTATTTCAAAAATTGGATTTACAGCCCCGAAATCTTGTTGTTGTTTTCATTTCCATGCCCCGCCCCTCCACCGTTTGACCAATTATAAAGTCTGTGGGTGTGTCACATCCAGGTTGCCGTCTTGGTCCGGCTACTGCCACCGGTAAAGTTACTAAACATGTCAGACCTTAGTCACTCTAAAAGTTACCATTCTCAACTTATTCATGACAAAGACAAAAAATGTCAGCTTCAATAAATGATAAACAATATTAAATATTGTTTATTATTTATTGCAGCTGACATTTTTTGTCTTTGTCAATTGTACTGAGTTTTGAATGCAACGTGCTTACTTCTCCTCAATGACCGTCTGGCCGTTGCTCTTCATCTCCTCCACGATGATCTTCTCCTCCTCTGGAAGGAGAACCTGAAGGCTGCAGTCTTTACGTACCGCTGAGAAGACAAACACGGTCATGTGGGAGTGGGACATCCCCTCCAGACTGCACAGCTGCTTTGTGCAGCATTCTCACAGTAGTTAGAGGCCTGGGCTGATATTCCATTAGTCAATTAACCGACGATGTTTGGTGACCGGTTGTAACAAAAATTTTGTTTTGAAGGAGGAATAGCAAACTTCCTGATGATTTTTGCTGAAGGATGTCAATCTATGAAATGTAGGTCTAGGCGAGACCTACATAGAGGTATTTGTTTCATGTCTCTAAGACGTTCCTACCGGAAGTTACAAGCCGTTTTGTCTGAGTTTTCCTCTGAGGAGCAGTTTTTTTCTGTTTTTTTCAAAAATTATGTAGAGCACAATTTTGAGTTTTGGGGTTCGGTTTTTTTTTTTAGATCGCAATTTCCACCAGTCCCGATGTGTGTGAGAATTTTGGTGAGTTTTGAAGTATTTTAAAGGGGTCAAATTAGAGGTCAAAGAGGCAAAAATGAGTTTTTTTAGTACAATTTTGTCTTGAAGGGGAAATTGCCAACTTCCTGTTGGTTTTTGCCCGAGGATGTAAAATTATGAAATGTAGGTCTAAGTCTGACCTACATAGAGGTTTTTGTTTCATGTCTCTACGGCCTTCCTAGTGGGAGTTACAGCCAGTTTGTTTTTGTTTTTTCCTAGGGGGCGCTAGAGCGCAATTTTGATTTATGGGGTTTGGTTTTTTTATTTTATTGAAATTTTCGCAGGTCCTGATGTGTGTGTCAAATTTGGTGAGTTTTGGAGCATGTTAAGTGGGTCAAATTAGCGTTTTTTTGTGGCGGCGGAAGAATAAAGAATAATAATAATTAAAGCTGCAAGCAGCATTGGTCGGGTCCGCCTTCTGGCAGGTGCTAGTCCTAGGTGTCCAATACTTTTGTCCAGTGGTAGTCCTGAGTGAGACCTACATAGAGGTTTTTGTTTCGTGTCTCTACGATATTGGTACTGGGAGTTAGAGGAAGTTGTGTCTGAGTTCACATTGTCATTATAGGCTATTGTGTGTATTGAGGCCAAAGAAGGTCTAATCGCAGTTTCGTTGTCATTTTTGGCACCGTAGCAGCATCAGTGCTGCGGGTCTTTGAAGGCTCGTAAAATCAAAACGGTAGCACTTAATCATTATCCGTCGTCAACTTTTAATCAGAAGGGTTCAATCTCTCTCCTGTAGCAGTTTGAAGCGGAAACGACAAACGCGCTCAGAGGAGATAACGTTTGATGTTTGGTGACCGTTTGGTACAAAAATGTTGTTTTGAAATGGAGATAACAAACTTCCTGTTGATTTTTGCTGAAGGGTGTCAATGTATGAAATGTAGGTCTAAATGAGACCTACGTAGAGGTATTTGTTTCATGTCTCTACGACGTTCCTACCGGAAGTTATAAGCAGTTTTGTCTGAGTTTTCCTCTAAAAAGCATTTTTTTCTCTGTTTTATTAAAAAATTGCTCTAGAGCACAATTTTGAGTTTCGGGGTTCGGTTTTTTTTTGAGATCGCAATTTCTACCAGTCCCAATGTGTGTGCGAAGTTTGGTGAGTTTTGAAGTATTTTAAGGGGGTCAAATTAGAGGTCAAAGATGTAAAAAACAGTGTTTTTAGTACATTTTTGTCAAAAAAGGTAAATTGCCAATTTCCTGTTGATTTTCGCCCGAGAATGTGTCATTATGAGTTGTAGGTCTAGAGCAGACCTACATACAGGTTTTTGTTTCATGTCTCTACGACCTTCCTAGTGGGAGTTAGAGGCAGTCTGTTTTTTTTTTTTCCTAGGGGGCGCTAGAGCTCAATTTTGTGTTTTGGGGTTAGGTTTTTTATATTAAAGTCTGCTGGCACACTTTTTGGATGTGTGTAAAAAATTTGGTGAGTTTTGAAGCATGTTAAGGGGGCGAAGTAGTGCGCAAAGCTGCGGAAGAAGAAAGAAAGAAAGAAAGAATAATTAAAGCTGCAAGCAGCATTGGTCGGGTCCGCCTTTTGGCCGGTGCTAGTCCTAGGTGTCCAATATTTTAGTCCAGTGGTAGTCCTGAGTGAGACCTACATAGAGGTTTTTGTTTCGTGTCTCTCCGATATTGGTACTGGGAGTTAGAGGAAGTTGTGTCTGAGTTCACATTGTCATTATAGGGTATTGTGTGTATTGAGGCCAAAGAAGGTCTAATTGCATTTTCGTTGTCATTTTTGGCACCGTAGCAACTTTAGTGCTGCGGGTCTTTGAAGGCTCGTAAAATCAAAACGGTAGCACTAATCACCACTCTTTCGTGAACTTTTAATCAGAAGGGTTCAATGTCTCTCCTGTAGCAGTTTGAAGCCGAAACGACAAACGCGCTCAGAGGAGATAATGTTTGATGTTTGGTGACCGTTTTGTACAAAAATGTTGTTTTGAAGGAGGAATAACAAACTTCCTGTTGATTTTTGCTGAAGAATGTCAATCTATGAAATGTAGGTCTAGACGAGACCTACATAGAGGTATTTGTTTCATGTCTCTACGACGTTCCTACCGGAAGTTATAAGCAGTTTTGTCTGAGTTTTCCTCTGAGGAGCAGTTTTTTCTCTTTTTTTTCCAAAAATTATGTAGAGCACAATTTTGAGTTTTGGGATTCGGTTTTTTTTTTTATATCACAGTTTCCACCAGTCCCGATGTGTGTGAGAAGTTTGGTGAGTTTTGAAGTATTGTAAGGGGGTCAAATTAGAGGTCAAAAATCAAAAATGAGTGATTTTCGTCATTTTTTGTCTTGAAGGGGAAATTGCCAACTTCCTGTTGGTTTTCGCCCGAAGAAGTGAAATTATGAATTGTAGGTCTAACTGAGACCTACATACAGGTTTTTGTTTCATGTCTCTACGACCTTCCTAGTGGGAGTTAGAGGCGGTTTTCTTCCTAGGGGGCGCTAGAGAGCAATGTGGATTTTTTGGGTTTGGTTTTTTGACTAAAGTCTGCTGGCACACTTTTTGGATTTGTGTAAAAAATTTGGTGAGTTTTGAAGCATGTTAAGGGGGGCGTAGTAGTGCGCAAAGCTGCGGAAGAATAATAATAATTAAAGCTGCAAGCAGCATTGGTCGGGTCCGCCTTCTGGCAGGTGCTAGTCCTAGGTGTCCAATACTTTTGTCCAGTGGTAGTCCTGAGTGAGACCTACATAGAGGTTTTTGTTTCGTGTCTCTACGATATTGGTACTGGGAGTTAGAGGAAGTTGTGTCTGAGTTCACATTGTCATTATAGGCTATTGTGTGTATTGAGGCCAAAGAAGGTCTAATTGCATTTTCGTTGTCATTTTTGGCACCGTAGCAGCATCAGTGCTGCGGGTCTTTGAAGGCTCGTAAAATCAAAACGGTAGCACTAAATAAAAATCTGTACGCATCTTTTAATCAGAAGGGTTCAATCTCTCTCCTGTAGCAATTTGAAGCCGAAACGACAAACGTGCCCAGAGGAGATAATGTTTGATGTTTGGTGACCGTTTGGTACAAAAATGTTGTTTTGAAATGGAGATAAAAAACTTCCTGTTGATTTTTGCTGAAGGGTGTCAATGTATGAAATGTAGGTCTAAATAAGACCTACGTAGAGGTATTTTTTTCATGTCTCTACGACGTTCCTACCGGAAGTTACAAGCAGTTTTGTCAGAGTTTTCCTCTGAGGAGCAGTTTTTTGTCAGTTTTATAAAAAAATTGCTGTAGAGCACAATTTTGAGTTTCGGGGTTCGGTTATTTTTTGAGAGCGCAATTTCTACCAGTCCCGATGTGTGTGAGAAGTTTGGTGAGTTTTGAAGTATTTTAAGGGGGTCAAATTAGAGGTCAAAGATGTAAAAAACAGTGTTTTTAGGACATTTTTGTCAAAAATGGTAAATTGCCAATTTCCTGTTGATTTTCGCCCGAGGATATACAATTATGAGTTGTAGGTCTAGAGCAGACCTACATACAGGTTTTTGTTTCATGTCTCTACGACCTTCCTAGTGGGAGTTACAGGCAGTCTGTTTTTTTTTTTTCCTAGGGGGCGCTAGAGCTCAATTTTGTGTTTTGGGGTTAGGTTTTTATATTAAAGTCTGCTGGCACACTTTTTGGATGTGTGTAAAAAATTTGGTGAGTTTTGAAGTATGTTAAGGGGGGCGAAGTAGTGCGCAAAGCTGCGGAAGAAGAAAGAAAGAAACAAAGAATAATAATAATAAAACCTTACAATTTCAATAGGGTCCTTTCGTCCCATTGCAAAAGGACTCCCTTTGGGATTCCTTTTGAAAAGGTCCTGTGCGGACCCTAATTAAAGCTGCAAGCAGCATTGGTCGGGTCCGCCTTCTGGCAGGTGCTAGTCCTAGGTGTCCAATACTTTTGTCCAGTGGTAGTCCTGAGTGAGACCTACATAGAGGTTTTTGTTTCGTGTCTCTACGATATTGGTACTGGGAGTTAGAGGAAGTTGTGTCTGAGTTCACATTGTCATTATAGGCTATTGTGTGTATTGAGGCCAAAGAAGGTCTAATTGCAGTTTCGTTGTCATTTTTGGCACCGTAGCAGCATCAGTGCTGCGGGTCTTTGAAGGCGCGTAAAATCAAAACGGTAGCACTAATCACCACTCTTTCGTCAACTTTTAATCAGAAGGGTTCAATCTCTCTCCTGTAGCAGTTTGAAGCCGAAACGACAAACGCGCTCAGAGGAGATAATGTTTGATGTTTGGTGACCGTTTGGTACAAAAATGTTGTTTTGAAATGGAGATAACAAACTTCCTGTTGATTTTTGCTGAAGGGTGTCAATCTATGAAATGTAGGTCTAGGCGAGACCTACATTAGAGGTATTGGTTTTATGTCTCTACGACGTTCCTACCGGAAGTTACAAGCAGTTTTGTCAGAATTTTCCTCTGAGGAGCAGTTTTTTTCTCTGTTTTTTCCAAAAATTATGTAGAGCACAATTTTGAGTTTTGGGATTCGGTTTTTTTTTTAGATCACAGTTTCCACCAGTCCCAATGTGTGTGAGAAGTTTGGTGAGTTTTGAAGTATTTTAAGGGGGTCAAATTAGAGGTCAAAAATCAAAAATGAGTGTTTTTAGTCATTTTTTGTCTTGAAGGGGAAATTGCCAACTTCCTGTTGGTTTTCGCCCGAAGAAGTGAAATTATGAATTGTAGGTCTAACTGAGACCTACATACAGGTTTTGGTTTCATGTCTCTACGACCTTCCTAGTGGGAGTTATAGGCTGTTTTCTACCTAGGGGGCGCTAGAGAGCAAGTGTATTTTTTTGGGTTTGGTTTTTTAACTAAAGTGGGCTCTACCCGAGTTTGGATGTGTGTAAAAAATTTGGTGAGTTTTGAAGCATGTTAAGGGGGGCAAAGTAGTGCGCGACGGTGCGGAATAATAATAATAAAGAATAATTAAAGCTGCAAGCAGCATTGGTCGGGTCCGCCTTCTGGCAGGTGCTAGTCCTAGGTGTCCAATACTTTTGTCCAGTGGTAGTCCTGAGTGAGACCTACATAGAGGTTTTTGTTTCGTGTCTCTACGATATTGGTACTGGGAGTTAGAGGAAGTTGTGTCTGAGTTCACATTGTCATTATAGGCTATTGTGTGTATTGAGGCCAAAGAAGGTCTAATTGCATTTTCGTTGTCATTTTTGGCACCGTAGCAACTTTAGTGCTGCGGGTCTTTGAAGGCTCGTAAAATCAAAACGGTAGCACTAATCACCACTCGTTCGTCAACTTTTAATCAGAAGGGTTC
Source organism: Entelurus aequoreus (assembly GCF_033978785.1). Classification (NCBI taxonomy): domain Eukaryota; kingdom Metazoa; phylum Chordata; class Actinopteri; order Syngnathiformes; family Syngnathidae; genus Entelurus; species Entelurus aequoreus. Next base: position 6,283,607 of record NC_084734.1, read on the forward strand.
AATGTCTCTCCTGTAGCAGTTTGAAGCCGAAACGACAAACGCGCTCAGAGGAGATAATGTTTGATGTTTGGTGACCGTTTTGTACAAAAATGTTGTTTTGAAGGAGGAATAGCAAACTTCCTGTTGATTTTTGCTGAAGGATGTCAATCTATGAAATGTAGGTCTAGGCAACACCTACATAGAGGTATTTTTTTCATGTCTCTACGACGTTCCTACCGGAAGTTACAAGCAGTTTTGTCAGATTTTTCCTCTGAGGAGCAGTTTTATCTCTTTTTTTTCCAAAAATTATGTAGAGCACAATTTAGAGTTTTGGGATTCGGTTTTTTTTTTAAATCACAGTTTCCACCAGTCCCAATGTGTGTGAGAAGTTTGGTGAGTTTTGAAGTATTTTAAGGGGGTCAAATTACAGCTCAAAAATCAAAAATGAGTGTTTTTAGTCATTTTTTGTCTTGAAGGGGAAATAGCCAACTTCCTGTTGGTTTTCGCCCGAAGAAGTGAAATTATGAATTGTAGGTCTAACTGAGACCTACATACAGGTTTTGGTTTCATGTCTCTACGACCTTCCTAGTGGGAGTTATAGGCAGTTTTCTACTTAGGGGGCGCTAGAGAGCAAGTGTATTTTTTTGGGTTTGGTTTTTTGACTAAAGTCTGCTGGCACACTTTTTGGATATGTGTAAAAAATTTGGTGAGTTTTGAAGCATGTTAAGGGGGGCGTAGTAGTGCGCAAAGCTGCGGAAGAAAAAAGAATAATAATAATAATAAAACCTTACAATTTCAATAGGGTCCTTTCGTCCCATTGCAAAAGGACTCCCTTTGGGATTCCTTTTGAAAAGGTCCTGTGCGGACCCTAATTAAAGCTGCAAGCAGCATTGGTCGGGTCCGCCTTCTGGCAGGTGCTAGTCCTAGGTGTCCAATACTTTTGTCCAGTGGTAGTCCTGAGTGAGACCTACATAGAGGTTTTTGTTTCGTGTCTCTACGATATTGGTACTGGGAGTTAGAGGAAGTTGTGTCTGAGTTCACATTGTCATTATAGGCTATTGTGTGTATTGAGGCCAAAGAAGGTCTAATCGCAGTTTCGTTGTCATTTTTGGCACCGTAGCAGCATCTGTGCTGCGGGTCTTTGAAGGCTCGTAAAATCAAAACGGTAGCACTAATCACAACGCCGTCGTCAACTTTTAATCAGAAGGGTTCAATCTCTCTCCTGTAGCAGTTTGAAGGCGAAACGACAAACGCGCTCAGAGGAGATAATGTTTGATGTTTGGTGACCGTTTGGTACAAAAATGTTGTTTTGAAATGGAGATAACAAACTTCCTGTTGATTTTTGCTGAAGGGTGTCAATGTATGAAATGTAGGTCAAAATGAGACCTACGTAGAGGTATTTTTTTCATGTCTCTACGATGTTCCTACCGGAAGTTACAAGCAGTTTTGTCAGAGTTTTCCTCTGAGGAGCAGTTTTTTGTCAGTTTTATAAAAAAATTGCTGTAGAGCACAATTTTGAGTTTCGGGGTTCGGTTATTTTTTGAGAGCGCAGTTTCTACCAGTCCCGATGTGTGTGAGAAGTTTGGTGAGTTTTGAAGTATTTTAAGGGGGTCAAATTAGAGGTCAAAGATGTAAAAAACAGTGTTTTTAGGACATTTTTGTCAAAAATGGTAAATTGCCAATTTCCTGTTGATTTTCGCCCGAGAATGTGTCATTATGAGTTGTAGGTCTAGAGCAGACCTACATACAGGTTTTTGTTTCATGTCTCTACGACCTTCCTAGTGGGAGTTACAGGCAGTCTGTTTTTTTTTTTTCCTAGGGGGCGCTAGAGCTCAATTTTGTGTTTTGGGGTTAGGTTTTTATATTAAAGTCTGCTGGCACACTTTTTGGATGTGTGTAAAAAATTTGGTGAGTTTTGAAGCATGTTAAGGGGGGCGAAGTAGTGCGCAAAGCTGCGGAAGAAGAAAGAAAGAAAGAAAGAAAGAATAATAAAACCTTACAAATACAATAGGTTCCTTTGTAACCAGTACAAAGGACTCCCTGAGGGAGTCCTTTGTACAGGGTACAGGCGGACCCTAATTAAAGCTGCAAGCAGCATTGGTCGGGTCCGCCTTCTGGCAGGTGCTAGTCCTAGGTGTCCAATACTTTTGTCCAGTGGTAGTCCTGAGTGAGACCTACATAGAGGTTTTTGTTTCGTGTCTCTACGATATTGGTACTGGGAGTTAGAGGAAGTTGTGTCTGAGTTCACATTGTCATTATAGGCTATTGTGTGTATTGAGGCCAAAGAAGGTCTAATCGCAGTTTCGTTGTCATTTTTGGCACCGTAGCAGCATCAGTGCTGCGGGTCTTTGAAGGCTCGTAAAATCAAAACGGTAGCACTAATCACCACACTTTCGTCAACTTTTAATCAGAAGGGTTCAATCTCTCTCCTGTAGCAGTTTGAAGCCGGAACGACAAACGCGCTCAGAGGAGATAATGTTTGATGTTTGGTGACCGTTTGGTACAAAAATGTTGTTTTGAAATGGAGATAACAAACTTCCTGTTGATTTTTGCTGAAGGGTGTCAATGTATGAAATGTAGGTCTAAATGAGACCTACGTAGAGGTATTTTTTTCATGTCTCTACGACGTTCCTACCGGAAGTTACAAGCAGTTTTGTCAGAGTTTTCCTCTGAGGAGCAGTTTTTTGTCAGTTTTATAAAAAAATTGCTGTAGAGCACAATTTTGAGTTTCGGGGTTCGGTTTTTTTTTGAGAGCGCAATTTCTACCAGTCCCGATGTGTGTGAGAAGTTTGGTGAGTTTTGAAGTATTTTAAGGGGGTCAAATTAGAGGTCAAAGATGTAAAAAACGGTGTTTTTAGGACATTTTTGTCAAAAATGGTAAATTGCCAATTTCCTGTTGATTTTCGCCCGAGAATGTGTCATTATGAGTTGTAGGTCTAGAGCAGACCTACATACAGGTTTTTGTTTCATGTCTCTACGACCTTCCTAGTGGGAGTTAGAGGCAGTCTGTTTTTTTTTTTTTCTAGGGGGCGCTAGAGCTCAATTTTGTGTTTTGGGGTTAGGTTTTTATATTAAAGTCTGCTGGCACACTTTTTGGATGTGTGTAAAAAATTTGGTGAGTTTTGAAGTATGTTAAGGGGGTCTAAGTAGTGCGCAAAGCTGCGGAATAATAATAATAATAATAATTAAAGCTGCAAGCAGCATTGGTCGGGTCCGCCTTCTGGCAGGTGCTAGTCCTAGGTGTCCAATACTTTTGTCCAGTGGTAGTCCTGAGTGAGACCTACATAGAGGTTTTTGTTTCGTGTCTCTACGATATTCGTACTGGGAGTTAGAGGAAGTTGTGTCTGAGTTCACATTGTCATTATAGGCTATTGTGTGTATTGAGGCCAAAGAAGGTCTAATTGCAGTTTCGTTGTCATTTTTGGCACCGTAGCAGCATCAGTGCTGCGGGTCTTTGAAGGCTCGTAAAATCAAAACGGTAGCACTAATCACCACACTTTCGTCAACTTTTAATCAGAAGGGTTCAATCTCTCTCCTGTAGCAGTTTGAAGCCGAAACGACAAACGCGCTCAGAGGAGATAATGTTTGATGTTTGGTGACCGTTTGGTACAAAAATGTTGTTTTGAAATGGAGATAACAAACTTCCTGTTGATTTTTGCTGAAGGGTGTCAATGTATGAAATGTAGGTCTAGGCAAGACCTACATAGAGGTATTTGTTTCATGTCTCTACGACGTTCCTACCGGAAGTTACAAGCAGTTTTGTCAGAGTTTTCCTCTGAGGAGCAGTTTTTTCTCTTTTTTTTTCAAAAATTATGTAGAGCACAATTTTGAGTTTTGGGATTCGGTTTTTTTTTTAGATCACAGTTTCCACCAGTCCCAATGTGTGTGAGAAGTTTGGTGAGTTTTGAAGTATTTTAAGGGGGTCAAATTAGAGGTCAAAAATCAAAAATGAGTGTTTTTAGTCATTTTTTGTCTTGAAGGGGAAATTGCCAACTTCCTGTTGGTTTTCGCCCGAAGAAGTGAAATTATGAATTGTAGGTCTAACTGAGACCTACATACAGGTTTTTGTTTCATGTCTCTACGACCTTCCTAGTGGGAGTTAAAGGCATTTTTCTTCCTAGGGGGCGCTAGAGAGCAATGTTGATTTTTGGTATTTTTTTTTACCACTAAAGTGTGCTGTACCCGGGGTTTAATGTGTATGTCAAATTTGGTGAGTTTTGAAGCATGTTAAGGGGGGCGTAGTAGTGCGCAAAGCTGCGGAATAATAATAAAGAATAATAATAATAATAAAACCTTACAATTTCAATAGGGTCCTTTCGTCCCATTGCAAAAGGACTCCCTTTGGGATTCCTTTTGAAAAGGTCCTGTGCGGACCCTAATAATAAAGAATAATAAAACATTACAATTTCAATAGGGTCCTTTCGTCCCATTGCAAAAGGACTCCCTTTGGGATTCCTTTTGAAAAGGTCCTGTGCGGACCCTAATAAAACCTTACAAATACAATAGGTTCCTTTGTAACCAGTACAAAGGACTCCCTGAGGGAGTCCTTTGTACAGGGTACAGGGCGGACCCTAATTAAAGCTGCAAGCAGCATTGGTCGGGTCCGCCTTCTGGCAGGTGCTAGTCCTAGGTGTCCAATACTTTTGTCCAGTGGTAGTCCTGAGTGAGACCTACATAGAGGTTTTTGTTTCGTGTCTCTACGATATTGGTACTGGGAGTTAGAGGAAGTTGTGTCTGAGTTCACATTGTCATTATAGGGTATTGTGTGTATTGAGGCCAAAGAAGGTCTAATCGCAGTTTCGTTGTCATTTTTGGCACCGTAGCAACTTTAGTGCTGCGGGTCTTTGAAGGCGCGTAAAATCAAAACGGTAGCACTAATCACCACTCTTTCGTCAACTTTTAATCAGAAGGGTTCAATCTCTCTCCTGTAGCAGTTTGAAGCCGAAACGACAAACGCGCTCAGAGGAGATAATGTTTGATGTTTGGTGACCGTTTGGTACAAAAATGTTGTTTTGAAATGGAGATTACAAACTTCCTGTTGATTTTCGCTGAAGGATGTCAATCTATGAAATGTAGGTCTAGACAAGACCCACATAGAGGTATTTGTTTCATGTCTCTACGACGTTCCTACCGGAAGTTACAAGCAGTTTTGTCAGAGTTTTCCTCTGAGGAGCAGTTTTTTCTCTTTTTTTTTCAAAAATTATGTAGAGCACAATTTTGAGTTTTGGGATTAGGTTTTTTTTTTAGATCACAGTTTCCACCAGTCCCAATGTGTGTGAGAAGTTTGGTGAGTTTTGAAGTATTTTAAGGGGGTCAAATTAGATGTCAAAAATCAAAAATGAGTGTTTTTAGTCATTTTTTGTCTTGAAGGGGAAATTGCCGACTTCCTGTTGGTTTTCGCCCGAAGAAGTGAAATTATGAATTGTAGGTCTAACTGAGACCTACATACAGGTTTTGGTTTCATGTCTCTACGACCTTCCTAGTGGGAGTTATAGGCAGTTTTCTACCTAGGGGGCGCTAGAGAGCAAGTGTATTTTTTTGGGTTTGGTTTTTTGACTAAAGTCTGCTGGCACACTTTTTGGATGTGTGTAAAAAATTTGGTGAGTTTTGAAGCATGTTAAGGAGGGCGAAGTAGTGCGCAAAGCTGCGGAAGAATAATAATAATTAAAGCTGCAAGCAGCATTGGTCGGGTCCGCCTTCTGGCAGGTGCTAGTCCTAGGTGTCCAATACTTTTGTCCAGTGGTAGTCCTGAGTGAGACCTACATAGAGGTTTTTGTTTCGTGTCTCTACGATATTGGTACTGGGAGTTAGAGGAAGTTGTGTCTGAGTTCACATTGTCATTATAGGCTATTGTGTGTATTGAGGCCAAAGAAGGTCTAATCGCAGTTTCGTTGTCATTTTTGGCACCGTAGCAACTTTAGTGCTGCGGGTCTTTGAAGGCTCGTAAAATCAAAACGGTAGCACTAATCTCAACGCCGTCGTCAACTTTTAATCAGAAGGGTTCAATCTCTCTCCTGTAGCAGTTTGAAGCCGAAACGACAAACGCGCTCAGAGGAGATAATGTTTGATGTTTGGTGACCGTTTGGTACAAAAATGTTGTTTTGAAATGGAGATTACAAACTTCCTGTTGATTTTCGCTGAAGGATGTCAATCTATGAAATGTAGGTCTAGACAAGACCTACATAGAGGTATTTTTTTCATGTCTCTACGACGTTCCTACCGGAAGTTACAAGCAGTTTTGTCAGAGTTTTCCTCTGAGGAGCAGTTTTTTCTCTTTTTTTTTCAAAAATTATGTAGAGCACAATTTTGAGTTTTGGGATTCGGTTTTTTTTTTAGATCACAGTTTCCACCAGTCCCAATGTGTGTGAGAAGTTTGGTGAGTTTTGAAGTATTTTAAGGGGGTCAAATTAGAGGTCAAAAATCAAAAATGAGTGTTTTTAGTCATTTTTTGTCTTGAAGGGGAAATTGCCAACTTCCTGTTGGTTTTCGCCCGAAGAAGTGAAATTATGAATTGTAGGTCTAACTGAGACCTACATACAGGTTTTGGTTTCATGTCTCTACGACCTTCCTAGTGGGAGTTATAGGCAGTTTTCTACCTAGGGGGCGCTAGAGAGCAAGTGTATTTTTTTGGGTTTGGTTTTTTGACTAAAGTCTGCTGGCACACTTTTTGGATGTGTGTAAAAAATTTGGTGAGTTTTGAAGCATGTTAAGGGGGGCGTAGTAGTGCGCAAAGCTGCGGAAGAAAAAAGAATAATAATAATAATTAAAGCTGCAAGCAGCATTGGTCGGGTCCGCCTTCTGGCAGGTGCTAGTCCTAGGTGTCCAATACTTTTGTCCAGTGGTAGTCCTGAGTGAGACCTACATAGAGGTTTTTGTTTCGTGTCTCTACGATATTGGTACTGGGAGTTAGAGGAAGTTGAGTCTGAGTTCACATTGTCATTATAGGCTATTGTGTGTATTGAGGCCAAAGAAGGTCTAATCGCAGTTTCGTTGTCATTTTTGGCACCGGAGCAGCATCAGTGCTGCGGGTCTTTGAAGGCGCGTAAAATCAAAACGGTAGCACTAATCACCACTCTTTCGTCAACTTTTAATCAGAAGGGTTCAATCTCTCTCCTGTAGCAGTTTGAAGCGGAAACGACAAACGCGCTCAGAGGAGATAACGTTTGATGTTTGGTGACCGTTTGGTACAAAAATGTTGTTTTGAAATGGAGATAACAAACTTCCTGTTGATTTTTGCTGAAGGGTGTCAATGTATGAAATGTAGGTCTAAATAAGACCTACGTAGAGGTATTTTTTTCATGTCTCTACGACGTTCCTACCGGAAGTTACAAGCAGTTTTGTCAGAGTTTTCCTCTGAGGAGCAGTTTTTTCTCTTTTTTTTCCAAAAATTATGTAGAGCACAATTTTGAGTTTTGGGGTTCGGTTTTTTTTTTAGATCGCAGTTTCCACCAGTCCCGATGTGTGTGAGAAGTTTGGTGAGTTTTGAAGTATTTTAAGGGGGTCAAATTAGAGGTCAAAGAGGCAAAAACGTGTTTTTTTAGTACAAATTTGTCTTGAAGGGGAAATTGCCAACTTCCTGTTGGTTTTTGCCCGAGGATGTAAAATTATGAAATGTAGGTCTAAGTGTGTCCTACATACAGGTTTTTGTTTCATGTCTCTACGACCTTCCTAGTGGGAGTTACAGGCAGTTTGTTTTTTTTTTTTCCTAGGGGGCGCTAGAGCTCAATTTTTATGTTTGGGGTTTGGTTTTGTTATTTTGTTGAATTTTTCGCAGGTTCTGACTTGTGTGTCAAATTTGGTGAGTTTTGGAGCATGTTAAGTGGGTCAAATTAGCGTTCTTTGTGGGGTCGGTAAAATAATAATAATAATTAAAGCTGCAAGCAGCATTGGTCGGGTCCGCCTTCTGGCAGGTGCTAGTCCTAGGTGTCCAATACTTTTGTCCAGTGGTAGTCCTGAGTGAGACCTACATAGAGGTTTTTGTTTCGTGTCTCTACGATATTGGTACTGGGAGTTAGAGGAAGTTGTGTCTGTGTTTTTTTCCTAGGTGCTGCGGCACAGTGGTTGTTTTCTTTGAAGGTGCGTAAAATCACAGCAGCGGATCCATTTCACATTGTCATTATAGGCTATTGTGTGTATTGAGGCCAAAGAAGGTCTAATTGCATTTTCGTTGTCATTTTTGACACCGTAGCAGCATCAGTGCTGCGGGTCTTTGAAGGCTCGTAAAATCAAAACGGTAGCACTAATCACCACTCGTTCGTCAACTTTTAATCAGAAGGGTTCAATGTCTCTCCTGTAGCAGTTTGAAGCCGAAACGACAAACGCGCTCAGAGGAGATAATGTTTGATGTTTGGTGACCGTTTTGTACAAAAATGTTGTTTTGAAGGAGGAATAGCAAACTTCCTGTTGATTTTTGCTGAAGGATGTCAATCTATGAAATGTAGGTCTAGGCAACACCTACATAGAGGTATTTTTTTCATGTCTCTACGACGTTCCTACCGGAAGTTACAAGCAGTTTTGTCAGATTTTTCCTCTGAGGAGCAGTTTTATGTCTTTTTTTCCCAAAAATTATGTAGAGCACAATTTAGAGTTTTGGGATTCGTTTTTTTTTTTAAATCACAGTTTCCACCAGTCCCAATGTGTGTGAGAAGTTTGGTGAGTTTTGAAGTATTTTAAGGGGGTCAAATTAGAGGTCAAAAATCAAAAATGAGTGTTTTTAGTCATTTTTTGTCTTGAAGGGGAAATTGCCAACTTCCTGTTGGTTTTCGCCCGAAGAAGTGAAATTATGAATTGTAGGTCTAACTGAGACCTACATACAGGTTTTTGTTTCATGTCTCTACGACCTTCCTAGTGGGAGTTAGAGGCATTTTTCTTCCTAGGGGGCGCTAGAGAGCAATGTTGATTTTTGGTATTTTTTTTTACCACTAAAGTGTGCTGTACCCGGGGTTTAATGTGTATGTCAAATTTGGTGAGTTTTGAAGCATGTTAAGGGGGGCGTAGTAGTGCGCAAAGCTGCGGAATAATAATAAAGAATAATAATAATTAAAGCTGCAAGCAGCATTGGTCGGGTCCGCCTTCTGGCAGGTGCTAGTCCTAGGTGTCCAATACTTTTGTCCAGTGGTAGTCCTGAGTGAGACCTACATAGAGGTTTTGGTTTCGTGTCTCTACGATATTGGTACTGGGAGTTAGAGGAAGTTGTGTCTGAGTTCACATTGTCATTATAGGCTATTGTGTGTATTGAGGCCAAAGAAGGTCTAATTGCAGTTTCGTTGTCATTTTTGGCACCGTAGCAGCATCAGTGCTGCGGGTCTTTGAAGGCGCGTAAAATCAAAACGGTAGCACTAATCACCACACTTTCGTCAACTTTTAATCAGAAGGGTTCAATCTCTCTCCTGTAGCAGTTTGAAGCCGAAACGACAAACGGGCTCAGAGGAGATAATGTTTGATGTTTGGTGACCGTTTGGTACAAAAATGTTGTTTTGAAATGGAGATAACAAACTTCCTGTTGATTTTTGCTGAAGGGTGTCAATGTATGAAATGTAGGTCTAAATGAGACCTACGTAGAAGTATTTTTTTCATGTCTCTACGACGTTCCTACCGGAAGTTACAAGCAGTTTTGTCCGATTTTTCCTCTGAGGAGCAGTTTTTTCTCTTTTTTTTCAAAAAATTATGTAGAGCACAATTTTGAGTTTTGGGATTCGGTTTTTTTTTTAGATCACAGTTTCCACCAGTCCCGATGTGTGTGAGAATTTTGGTGAGTTTTGAAGTATTTTAAGGGGGTCAAATTACAGCTCAAAAATCAAAAATGAGTGTTTTTAGTCATTTTTTGTCTTGAAGGGGAAATTGCCAACTTCCTGTTGGTTTTCGCCCGAAGAAGTGAAATTATGAATTGTAGGTCTAACTGAGACCTACATACAGGTTTTTGTTTCATGTCTCTACGACCTTCCTAGTGGGAGTTAGAGGCATTTTTCTTCCTAGGGGGCGCTAGAGAGCAATGTTGATTTTTGGTATTTTTTTTTACCACTAAAGTGTGCTGTACCCGGGGTTTAATGTGTATGTCAAATTTGGTGAGTTTTGAAGCATGTTAAGGGGGGCGTAGTAGTGCGCGACCGTGCGGAATAATAATAAAGAATAATAATAATAAACATTACAAATTCAATAGGTTCCTTTGTAACCAGTACAAAGGACTCCCTGGGGGAGTCCTTTTTACAGGGTACATGCGGACCCTAATAAAACCTTACAATTTCAATAGGGTCCTTTCGTCCCATTGCAAAAGGACTCCCTTTGGGATTCCTTTTGAAAAGGTCCTGTGCGGACCCTAATAAAACCTTACAATTTCAATAGGGTCCTTTCGTCCCATTGCAAAAGGACTCCCTTTGGGATTCCTTTTGAAAAGGTCCTGTGCGGACCCTAATAAAACCTTACAATTTCAATAGGGTCCTTTCGTCCCATTGCAAAAGGACTCCCTTTGGGATTCCTTTTGAAAAGGTCCTGTGCGGACCCTAATAAAACCTTACAATAACAATAGGTTCCTTTGTAACCAGTACAAAGGACTCCCTGAGGGAGTCCTTTGTACAGGGTACAGGGCGGACCCTAATAAAACCTTACAAATACAATAGGCTCCTTTGTAACCAGTACAAAGGATTCCCTGTGGGAAGGATGTCAATCTATGAAATGTAGGTCTAGGCGAGACCTACGTAGAGGTATTTGTTTCATGTCTTTAAGACGTTCCTACCGGAAGTTACAAGCAGTTTTGTCTGAGTTTTCCTCTGAGGAGCAGTTTTTTTCTCTGTTTTTTTTAAAAATTATGTAGAGCACAATTTTGAGTTTTGGGGTTCGGTTTTTTTTTAGATCGCAATTTCCACCAGTCCCGATGTGTGTGAGAAGTTTGGTGAGTTTTGAAGTATTTTAAGGGGGTCAAATTAGAGGTCAAAGATGTAAAAAGCAGTGTTTTTAGTACATTTTTGTAAATGGGAAATTGCCAACTTCCTGTTTTGCCCGAGGATGTTGAAATTATGAATTGTAGGTCTAAGTGAGACCTACATAAAGGTTTTTGTTTCATGTCTCTACGACCTTCCTAGTTGTAACAAAAATTTTGTTTTGAAGGAGAAATAGCAAACTTCCTGTTGATTTTTGCTGAAGGATGTCAATCTATGAAATGTAGGTCTAGGCGAGACCTACGTAGAGGTTTTTGTTTCATGTCTCTAAGACGTTCCTACCGGAAGTTACAAGCAGTTTTGTCTGTGTTTTCCTCTGAGAAGCAGTTTTGTCTCTGTTTTATTCAAAAATTGCGCTAGAGCGCAATTTTGAGTTTTGGGGTTCGGTTTTTTTTTTAGATCACAATTTCCACCAGTCCCAATGTGTGTAAAAACAATTTTGAGTTTTGAAGTATTTTAAGGGGGTCAAATTACAGCTCAAAAAGAGACAAATTAGTGTTTTTAGTAATTTTTTGTGTTGAAGGGGAAATTGCCAACTTCCTGTTGGTTTTTGCCCGAGGATGTGAAATTATGAATTGTAGGTCTAAGTGAGACCTACATACTGGTTTTTGTTTCATGTCTCTACGACCTTCCTAGTGGGAGTTACAGGCAGTTTGTTTTTGTTTTTTTCCTAGGGGGCGCTAGAGCGCAGTTTTGATTTTTGGGGTTTGGTTTTTTTACTAAAGTGGTTGGGGCACGTTTTTCTATGTGTGTCAAATTTGGTGAGTTTTGAAGCATGTTAAGGGGGGCAAAGTAGTGTGCAAAGCTGCGGAAAAATAATAAAGAATAATTAAAGCTGCAAGCAGCATTGGTCGGGTCCGCCTTTTGGCAGGTGCTAGTCCTAGGTGTCCAATACTTTAGTCCAGAGGTAGTCCTGAGTGAGACCTACATAGAGGTTTTTGTTTCGTGTCTCTACGATATTGGTACTGGGAGTTAGAGGAAGTTGTGTCTGAGTTCACATTGTCATTATAGGCTATTGTGTGTATTGAGGCCAAAGAAGGTCTAATCGCAGTTTCGTTGTCATTTTTGGCACCGTAGCAACTTTAGTGCTGCGGGTCTTTGAAGGCGCGTAAAATCAAAACGGTAGCACTAATCACCACTCTTTCGTCAACTTTTAATCAGAAGGGTTCAATCTCTCTCCTGTAGCAGTTTGAAGCCGAAACGACAAACGCACTCAGAGGAGATAATGTTTGATGTTTGGTGACCGGTTGTAACAAAAATGATGGTTTGAAGGAGAAATAGCAAACTTCCTGTTGATTTTTGCTGAAGGATGTCAATCTATGAAATGTAGGTCCAGGCAAGACCTACATAGAGGTATTTTTTTCATGTCTCTACGACGTTCCTACCGGAAGTTACAAGCAGTTTTGTCAGATTTTTCCTCTGAGGAGCAGTTTTTTCTCTTTTTTTCCCAAAAATTATGTAGAGCACAATTTTGAGTTTTGGGATTCGGTTTTTTTTTTAGATCGCAGTTTCCACCAGTCCCAATGTGTGTGCGAATTTTGGTGAGTTTTGAAGTATTTTAAGGGGGTGAAATTACAGCTCAAAAATCAAAAATTAGTGTTTTTAGTCATTTTTTGTCTTGAAGGGGAAATTGCCAACTTCCTGTTGGTTTTCGCCCGAAGAAGTAAAATTATGAATTGTAGGTCTAACTGAGACCTACATACAGGTTTTTGTTTCATGTCTCTACGACCTTCCTAGTGGGAGTTAGAGGCAGTTTTCTACCTAGGGGGCGCTAGAGTGCAATTGGGATTTTTTGGGTTTGGTTTTTTGACTAAAGTCTGCTGGCACACTTTTTGGATGTGTGTAAAAAATTTGGTGAGTTTTGAAGCATGTTAAGGGGGGCGTAGTAGTGCGCAAAGCTGCGGAAGAAGAAACAAAGAATAATATAAAACATTACAATTTCAATAGGGTCCTTTCGTCCCATTGCAAAAGGACTCCCTTTGGGATTCCTTTTGAAAAGGTCCTGTGCGGACCCTAATTAAAGCTGCAAGCAGCGTTGGTCGGGTCCGCATTTTGGCTGGTGCTAGTCCTAGGTGTCCCAATACTTTTGTCCAGTGGTAGTCCTGAGTGAGACCTACATAGAGGTTTTTGTTGCAAGTCTCTACGATATTCGTACTAGGAGTTAGAGGAAGTTGTGTCTGTGTTTTTTTCCTAGGTGCTGCGGCACAGTGGTTCTTTTCTTTGAAGGCTCGTAAAATCAAAACCGTAGCACTTATTAAAACGTTTTCGCCAACTTTTAATCAGAAGGGTTCAATTTCTCTCCTGTAGTGGCTTGAAGCCAAAACGACAAACGCGCTCAGAGGAGATAATGTTTGATGTTTGGTGACCGCTTTTTAAAAAAAATGTGTTTTGAAGTGGGGATATCAAACTTCCTGTTGATTTTTGCTGAAGGATTTCAATCTATGAAATGTAGATCTAAGTGAGACCTACGTAGAGGTTTTTGTTTCATGTCTCTAAGACGTTCCTACCGGAAGTTACAAGCAGTTTTGTCTGAGTTTTCCTCTGAGAAGCAGTTTTGTCTCTGTTTTATTCAAAAATTGCGCTAGAGCGCAATTTTGAGTTTTGGGGTTCGGTTTTTTTTTTAGATCGCAATTTCCACCAGTCCCGATGTTTGTAAAAATTTTGATGAGTTTTGAAGTATTTTAAGGGGGTCAAATTACAGCTCAAAAAGAGGCAAAAATTTGTGTTTTTAGTCATTTTTTGTGTTGAAGGGGAAATTGCCAACTTCCTGTTGGTTTTTGCCCGAGGATGTGAAATTATGAATTGTAGGTCTAAGTCTGACCTACATACAGGTTTTTGTTTCATGTCTCTACGACCTTCCAAGTTGGAGTTACAGGCAGTTTGTTTTTGTTTTTTTCCTAGGTGGCGCTAGAGCGCAATTTTGATTTTTGGGGTTTGTTTTTTTTTACTAAAGTGTGCTGTCCCAGTTTTTCTATGTGTGTATAAAATTTGGTGAGTTTTGAAGCATGTTAAGGGGGGCAAAGTAGTGCGCAAAGCTGCGGAATAATTATCAACCTTACAATTTCAATAGGTTCCTTTGTACCTGTATAAAGGACTCCCTGTGGGAGTCCTTTATACAGGATACATGCGAACCCTAATAATAATAAAACCTTACAAATTCAATAGGGTCCTTTGTCCTAGCGGACCCTAATAATAATAATAGGTCTTTTTATTGACCATTTACACAACGTGACAACTTCACTGCTTTTGGCTTTTGTATGATTGGCGGTCTATGTGCCCTGTGATTGACAGATGATCCATCCAAGGTCCTGCTGGGATAGGCTCCATCCTGCCCGTGGCCCTGAAAGGATGCATAGGTAACATACCTGTGGTAGCAGAGTGCAGGCTGGCTCCTGTGCAGTAGGCCTCAATCACTCTCAGGATCTGAGCATCCTCCTCCAGAGCCACCGTGCCTGCACACAACACCTCCATCAGTCCCACACATCACATCACCTCCATCAGTCCCACACATCACATCACCTCCATCAGTCCCACACATCACATCACCTCCATCAGTCCCACACATCACATCACTTCCATCAGTCCACCATCTTCTTCTTTTTGCTCAAAAGTGCTGGCTGAAGTCAAAGTGGACAGTTACTGCATGGTTGCCTACACATGTCCACTGATCATTAAACACCCAAAGTGGTCATTTCTGTGAAAAGTCAGTCATTTTAGTCCACTTGTGTTGCAGAATTGCCATTTTCCTTAATGGTGGCCAATAAGACGTGACTTTTACTAGTAAGGAGTAATCTAGTAAATGACTTTTATGTACATTAGAGCAGGACAATCATGGCAAGGATAATAATCCTGATTATTTTGATGGATATTCTAATCTCGATTAATAACACCATTATTCATTTATTTGAAAACCTAAGTATTTATTCTACCGCCAAAACTCAACGTTATACACACTACCGTTCAAAAGTTTGGGGTCACCCAAACAATTTTGTGTTCGAGCCTTCATTTCTAAGAACAAGAATAGACTGTCGAGTTTCAGATGAAAGTTCTCTTTTTCTGGCCATTTTGAGCGTTTAATTGACCCCACAAATGTGATGCTCCAGAAACTCAATCTGCTCAAAGGAAGGTCAGTTTTGTAGCTTCTGTAACGAGCTAAACTGTTTTCGGATGTGTGGACATGATTGCACAAGGGTTTTCTAATCATCAATTAGCCTTCTGAGCCAATGAGCAAACACATTGTACCATTAGAACACTGGAGTGATAGTTGCTGGAAATGTACACTTATGTAGATATTGCACCAAAAAGCAGACATTTGCAGCTAGAATAGTCATTTACCACATTAGCAATGTATAGAGTGTATTTCTTTCAAGTTAAGACTAGTTTAAAGTTATCTTCATTGAAAAGTACAGTGCTTTTCCTTCAAAAATAAGGACATTTCAATGTGACCCCAAACTTTTGAACGGTAGTGTATAAATACAAAAAAACTGACATAAATTACAAATAAACCACGAAAAATAGAAGAATAATAATACATATAAAAGAAATACATTTAAATAACAATAGCAATGTAAAACAATACAATTCAGTTTTTCCTTTTTATTGGGTTTTAATTTACTTTTTGACCTTTTACACTCATTTTACCACCACAGAGTGTGTGCTTTTGTGCCAAATAAAATGTAATAAAACATGTGTATTACAGTGCAATACATCTTTAGACCAGTAGTTTAGGTCAAAGCATATTCATTGTGTCAATAAGTGTTTTAAGTACATTATGCCGAGGTACTTTTTTTGAAACTTTTATTTTGTTAGCACTGATTAGTTCAACCATTGTAAGGTCAACATGTCCGGTGGTTATATTTCATGTATTTTCTCATTCAAAGCTCCTGTGGCTTTTAAGTCCAGAAGCAAATGGCCGTTAAAATGAACACCAACAAAAAAAAAAGTCCTACTTTTTCTGGTGTGGAGCTCGTCATCAGAAGGCTTCCTCTCCTTCTTCCTGTTTCCAGGCAGGAACTTCTTGATGGGCCGTGGGCTCTTGCTGGAGTCCTGGAGGAGCGGGGACACAGTCAGTCATGTCACACTGCGCTGGAAGACCAAACCAACAAGTCACCGTGAAGGTCCAAAGGAAAAGCAGCAAGTACACGGCAGCAGCAGGACAACAAAAGGCATAAAAACTTCTCCTGCAGCTTGTCAATCAAACCATTTGTCCTGCATGTTATCACCTTACATCTGCTTTAGTCCAGTATCATTTCATACTTCCTCCAAACTAGCCGTTTGGACTTTGTACAACCTGTACTAATCAATCAAAACCGGTACTATACTCTCTTTGAAAAGTACCGCTTACCCATGTTATTGTTTTTTAACGGGCGTGGCAGCGCGTCTTTACGTGGTGACATTGCTGGTTTTAGGAGCAGAGGAGCATGTTGGGCAGCGCGCGCGCACAGAGTACTTACAAGCAGACACAGTGTGTAGACAGAAAAGGGAGAACGGACGCATTTTGGTGTCAAAAGTCAAGATAAAGGTGAAGTTATAACACTGAAACACCCTCAGGAAGAGCTGCTACTTCTAAATCACTAATCCTGGCCTCCGTTTCTTACAAGTAGCATTATCACTGGAGTACGAGGACTAGCTAAACATGCTTCACTACACACCGTAGGAGGATACAATAGCTCACCTGCGTCACAATGTAAACAAACGCCATGGGTGGATTTACGCCTGACATCCACTGTAATGATACCAAGTACAAGAGCGTATCTAGTCGATACTACTATGATTACATCTATATTTTTTATTGTCACAAAATCTATTTTCCTTTTTTTTTAATTCATATTATGTTTATAAAGTCAGTAAACACGTCCCTGGACACATGAGGACTTTGAATATGACCAATGTATGATCCTGTAACTACTTGGTATCGCATCCATACCTAAATGTGTGGTATCATCCAAAACTAAGTATCGAAAGAAGAGAAGAATAAGTGATTATTACATTTGAACAGAAGTGTAGATAGAACATGTTAAAACAGAAAACAGGGCGACACCTACCCTTTACATCAGTATTTCTTAACCATATTATTATTGGTTTATTAGGTGTTATATTTTATTGTATGATCCTGTAACTACTTGGTATCGCATCCATACCTAAATGTGTGGTATCATCCAAAACTAATGTCAAGTATCAAAGAAGAGAAGAATAAGTGATTATTACATTTGAACAGAAGTGTAGATAGAACATGTTAAAACAGAAAATAAGAAGATATTAACAGTAAATGAACAAGTGGATTAATAATCCATTTTTTACAGTTTGTCCCTCATAATGTGTACAAAATAATAGGTGTATAAATGACACCATATGTTACTGCAGACTAATTAGGAGTCTTTGTTTGTTTACTTACTACTAAAAGACAAGTTGTCACTATTTTATTTAAGGACTAAATGACAATAATAAACATATGTTTCATGTACACTAACATTTTTTTATTATAATAAAGACAATAATGATATTTTTTGTGGTCCCCTTTATTTAGAAAAGTATCGAAATACATTTTGGTACCGGTACCAAAATATTGCTATCGGGACCACCGTCCTTTCATTTGTTTCATGTCTCTACGACCTTCCTAGTGGGAGTTACAGGCAGTTTTCTACCTAGGGGGCGCTAAAGCGCAATTTTGATTTTTGGGGTTAAAAAAGAGGGCTTTCCCAAAAATTTTTCCACGTAATTGAACGCATACTCGCCAAGATAATGAAAAACTAAACAAAACAGCTGATCAATGAATTATTGATTATATACATATATAGTAAATATTAGGGATGTCCGATAATGGCTTTTTGCCGATATCCGATATTCCGATATTGTCCAACTCCTTAATTACCGATACCGATATCAACCGATACCGATATCAACCGATATATGCAGTCGTGGAATTAACACATTATTATGCCTAATTTGGACAACCAGGTATGGTGAAGATAAGGTACTTTTTAAAAAAATTAGTAAAATAAGATAAATAAATTAAAAACATTTTCTTGAATAAAAAAGAAAGTAAAATAATATAAAAACAGTTACATAGAAACTAGTAATTAATGAAAATGAGTAAAATTAACTGTTAAAGGTTAGTACTATTAGTGGAGCAGCAGCACGCACAATCATGTGTGCTTACGGACTGTATCCCTTGCAGACTGTATTGATATATATTGATATATAATGTAGGAACCAGAATATTCTTTCTTTTTCTTTCTTTTAGTTTATTTCGAACATGAACACATTTATTTTTAATAAAATAACATCTATGAATTAGTATATACAACAGTTTGTAATAAGTAATTCATTAATTCAGTCATTATTAACATACTGAGATGAAGAATATTTTCAATAAGGTTGGAAGTTTTTCTCATAATTCTTCTTCTTTGTACTTTGTAAGCACTATTAATTTAAACAACCTCTTAAACTGGATCATGTCAGTACAATTTTTAACTTCTTTACTTAATCCATTCCATCATTTAATTCCACATACTGTGGAATATTATTAACAGAAAGAAACAACCCTTTTGTGTGAATGAGTGTAAATGGGGGAGGGAGTTTTTTTTGGGTTGGTGCACTAATTGTAAGTGTATCTTGTGTTTATTATGTTTCTCATTCGGAGCTATAAAAAAAAAGTCACTCCTGTTGCTATTAAGTCCAGAAGCAAATGGCGGTTAAAATGAACACCAAAAAAAATAAAAAACAAAAAAAAATAAATAGGGTTCTTAAAAAAAAACAAAAAAAACAAAAACGATACAGATAATAAAAAAAAACGATACCGATAATTTCCGATACTACATTTTAACGCATATATCGGCCGATAATATCGAACCATCTCCTGTTGCTATTAAGTCCAGAAGCAAATGGCCGTTAAAATGAACACCAAAAAAAAAATAAAAAAATAGGGTTCTTAAAAAAAAAAAAAAAAAAAAAAAAAAAACCGATACCGATAATTAAAAAAACGATACCGATAATTTCCGATACTACATTTTAACGCATATATCGGCCGATAATATCGAACCATCTCCTGTTGCTATTAAGTCCAGAAGCAAATGGCCGTTGAAATGAACACCAAAAAAAAAAAAAATAGGGTTCTTAAAAAAAAACAAAAAAAAACGATACCGATAATAAAAAAAACGATACCGATAATTTCCGATACTACATTTTAACGCATATATCGGCCGATAATATCGAACCATCTCCTGTTGCTATTAAGTCCAAAAGCAAATGGCCGTTAAAATGAACACCAAAAAAAAAAAACATACCGATAATAAAAAAAACGATACCGATAATTTCCGATACTACATTTTAACGCATATATCGGCCGATAATATCAAACCATCTCCTGTTGCTATTAAGTCCAGAAGCAAATGGCCGTTAAAATGAACACCAAAAAAAAAAAAAAAAAAAAAAAATAGGGTTCTTAAAAAAAAAAAAAAAAAAAAAAAAAACGATACCGATAATAAAAAAAAAACGATACCGATAATTTCCGATACTACATTTTAACGCATATATCGGCCGATAATATCGAACCATCTCCTGTTGCTATTAAGTCCAGAAGCAAATGGCCGTTAAAATGAACAACAACAACAACAAAAAAATATAGGGTTCTTAAAAATTTTTTAAAAAACTAAAAAAAAAACGATACCGATAATAAAAAAAACGATACCGATAATTTCCGATACTACATTTTAACGCATATATCGGCCGATAATATCGAACCATCTCCTGTTGCTATTAAGTCCAGAAGCAAATGGCCGTTAAAATGAACACCAAAAAAAAAAAAAAACGATACCGATAATATAAAAAAACGATACCGATAATTTCCGATATTACATTTTAACGCATATATCGGCCGATAATATCGAACCATCTAGTAGCTGGTTCCATCCGAAGTGTCCCTCAGGACAGCAGGCTCGAGGATGCAGTTTTATCTGGTAAAGCGAATGTCAGATATGTCCGATAATATCGGCGGGCCGATATTATCGGACATCTCTAGTAAATATCGAATAAAGTCACCAACTGGGAGGTCTTTGTTGATATTTTGTCCTAAAGTGCATTCATTCCTCCCGTAGCGCCTTAAAAAGCTGAACAATGCGACTATTTAAAAAGGGTAAAATGATGTGATTAGGTCCATACAAAAAGGTATGGAAGATGTTATAATGGCGTATATTAGCATTATAATAATACAAACTGTGACTTCTACACCACCATGTGTGGCATATTGGCTCACCAATAAACACACCAATTGGAGCTTAAAAAGGGCACAATCTGATCTTGTGTCTTATAGTCTTGAAACAACGAATAGACTTTCTTGTTTTGACGGACAGGCCATCAACAATCAGCTTCTCTGCTTGTGCTTTTTCAACCAAGCGAGGGACATTTATCACAGGAAACATAGAATACAGCACACATGCAAGCTCGTACAGGAAACCACAAAGAGCCAGGCGTGATTGTTCTCACACACACACACACACACACACACACACACACACACACACACACACACACACACACACACACACACACACACACACACACACACACACACACACAGACAGTGGTGGTCATAAGTGTACATACACGTGTAAAGAACATCATGTCATGGCTGTCTTGACTTTAAAATCATTTCTATTTTTTGTGATGTAGTGATTGGAGCACATACTTGTTGCTCACAAAAAAACATTCATGAAGTTTGCTTCTTTTATGAATTTATTATGAGTCTACTGAAAATGTGAGGGTCAAAAGTATACAATGTTAATATTTGGCAAATTTACCACTTTTGGTAGCCATCCACAAGCTTCTGCTGGACCACTTGACCACTAAATTGCTGCAGTTCAGCCAAATGTGTTGCTTTTCTGACATGGACTTGTTTCTTCAGCATTGTCCTTTGGGCAGGCCATTCTAACACCTTAATTCTAGCGGGATTTAGCCTATCCTTTACCACCTTTACCCAAAAATGGGTTACTCATTAAAAAACAACCCAAAAACGGTGCATCATTTTGAAAAAAAACAACCAGAAGTTTAGTTCAAATAATACCCTTTTAACCCAGAAAATGGGTTGGTCTTTATAAAAAAATAACTCCAAAATCTAACTAAATACTAGCAACCCATAAATTGGGTTACAATAAAATAACCCAGCATTTTTTAGTGTGTGGGGAGGCTCTCAACCCAAATTTTAGTTTCTTCTGCTTGAATTTTTGACCACTCCTCTTGACAAAATTGGTGCGGTTCAGCTAAACGTGCTGCTTTTCTGACATGGACTTGTTTCTTCAGCATTGTCCTTTGGGCAGGCCATTCTAACACCTTAATTCTAGCGGGATTTAGCCATTCCTTTACCCAAAAATGGGTTACTCATTAAAAAACAACCCAAAAACGGTGCATCATTTTGAAAAAAAACCCCAGAAGTTTAGTTCAAATAATACCCTTTTAACCCAGAAAATGGGTTGGCCTTTATAAAAAAAAAAAACTCCAAAATCTAACTAAATACTAGCAACCCATAAATTGGGTTACAATAAAATAACCCAGCATTTTTTAGTGTGTGGGGAGGCTCTCAACCCAAATTTTAGTTTCTTCTGCTTGAATTTTTGACCACTCCTCTTGACAAAATCGGTGCAAATCAGCTAAACGTGTTGCTTTTCTGACTTGGACTTGTTTCTTCAGCATTGTCCTTTGGGCAGGCCATTCTAACACCTTAATTCTAGCGGGATTTAGCCATTCCTTTGCCACCTTTACCCAAAAATGGGTTACTCATTAAAAAACAACCCAAAAACGGTGCATCATTTTGAAAAAAAACCCAGAAGTTTAGTTCAAATAATACCCTTTTAACCCAGAAAATGGGTTGGTCTTTATAAAAACAATAACTCCAAAATCTAACTAAATACTAGCAACCCATAAATTGGGTTACGATAAAATAACCCAGCATTTTTTAGTGTGTGGGGAGGCTCTCAACCCAAATTTTAGTTTCTTCTGCTTGAAATTTTGACCACTCCTCTTGACAAAATTGGTGCGGTTCAGCTAAACGTGTTGCTTTTCTGACATGGACTTGTTTCTTCAGCATTGTCCTTTGGGCAGGCCATTCTAACACCTTAATTCTAGCGGGATTTAGCCATTCCTTTACCACCTTTACCCAAAAATGGGTTACTCATTAAAAAACAACCCAAAAACGGTGCATCATTTTGAAAAAAAAACCCAGAAGTTTAGTTCAAATAATACCCTTTTAACCCAGAAAATGGGTTGGTCTTTATAAAAAAAACAACTCCAAAATCTAACTAAATACTAGCAACCCATAAATTGGGTTACAAAAATTGACCCAGCATTTTTTAGTGTGTGGGGAGGCTCTCAACCCAAATTTTAGTTTCTTCTGCTTGATTTTTTGACCACTCCTCTTGACAAAATCGGTGCAAATCAGCTAAATGTGTTGCTTTTCTGACATGGACTTGTTTCTTCAGCATTGTCCTTTGGGCAGGCCATTCTAACACCTTAATTCTAGCGGGATTTAGCCATTCCTTTACCACCTTTACCCAAAAATGGGTCACTCATTGAAAAGCAACCCGAAATGGTGCATCATTTTGAAAACCCAGAAATTTAGTTAAAATAATACCCTTTTAACCCAGAAAATGGGTTGCTCTTTATAAAAATAAAAAAAACCCTCCAAAATCTAACTAAATACTAGCAACCCATAAATTGGTTTAGAAAAAAATAACAAAATTGGTGCAGTTCAGCTAAATGTGTTGCTTTTCTGACATGGACTTGTTTCTTCAGCATTGTCTTTTGGGCAGGCCATTCTAACACCTTAATTCTAGCGGGATTTAGCCATTCCTTTACCACCTTTACCCAAAAATGGGTTACTCATTAAAAAAGAACCCAAAAACGGTGCATAATTTTGGAAAAAAAAAACCAGAAGTTTAGTTCAAATAATACCCTTTTAACCCAGAAAATGGGTTGGTCTTTATAAAAAAATAACTCCAAAATGTAACTAAATACTAGCAACCCATAAATTGGGTTACAAAAATTGACCCAGCATTTTTTAGTGTGTGGGGAGGCTCTCAACCCAAATTTTAGTTTCTTCTGCTTGAATTTTTGACCACTCATCTTGACAAAATCGGTGCAAATCAGCTAAACGTGTTGCTTTTCTGACATGGACTTGTTTCTTCAGCATTGTCCTTTGGGCAGGCCATTCTAACACCTTAATTCTAGCGGGATTTAGCCATTCCTTTACCACCTTTACCCAAAAATGGGTCACTCATTGAAAAGCAACCCGAAATGGTGCATCATTTTGAAAACCCAGAAATTGAGTTCAAATAATACCCTTTTAACCCAGAAAAGGGGTTGCTCTTTGAAAAACAACCCAAAAATGGTGCATCATTTTGAAAACCCAGAAATTGAGTTCAAATAATACCCTTTTAACCCAGAAAATGGGTTGCTCTTTATAAAAAATAAATAAAAAACTCCAAAATCTAACTAAATACTAGCAACCCATAAATTGGTTTACAAAAAAATAACAAAATTGGTGCAGTTCAGCTAAATGTGTTGCTTTTCTGACATGGACTTGTTTCTTCAGCATTGTCCTTTGGGCAGGCCATTCTAACACCTTAATTCTAGCGGGATTTAGCCATTCCTTTACCACCTTTACCCAAAAATGGGTTACTCATTAAAAAACAACCCAAAAACGGTGCATCATTTTGAAAAAAAAAACAACAGAAGTTTAGTTCAAATAATACCCTTTTAACCCAGAAAATGGGTTGCTCTTTGAAAAACAACCCAAAAATGGTGCATCATTTTGAAAACCCAGAAATTGAGTTCAAATAATACCCTTTTAACCCAGAAAATGGGTTGCTCTTTATAAAAAATAAAAAAAAAACTCCAAAATCTAACTAAATACTAGCAACCCATAAATTGGTTTACAAAAAAATAACAAAATTGGTGCAGTTCAGCTAAATGTGTTGCTTTTCTGACATGGACTTGTTTCTTCAGCATTGTCCTTTGGGCAGGCCATTCTAACACCTTAATTCTAGCGGGATTTAGCCATTCCTTTACCACCTTTACCCAAAAATGGGTTACTCATTAAAAAACAACCCAAAAACGGTGCATCATTTTGAAAAAAAAACAACAGAAGTTTAGTTCAAATAATACCCTTTTAACCCAGAAAATGGGTTGGTCTTTATAAAAAAATAACTCCAAAATCTAACTAAATACTAGCAACCCATAAATTGGGTTACAAAAAAATAACCCAGCATTTTTTTAGTGTGTGGGGAGGCTCTCAACCCAAATTTTAGTTTCTTCTGCTTGAATTTTTGACCACTCCTCTTGACAAAATTGGTGCGGTTCAGCTAAATGTGTTGCTTTTCTGACATGGACTTGTTTCTTCAGCATTGTCCTTTGGGCAGGCCATTCTAACACCTTAATTCTAGCGGGATTTAGCCATTCCTTTACCACCTTTGACCAAAAATGGGTCACTCATTGAAAAAGAACCCAAAAACGGTGCATCATTTTGAAAAAACAACCCAGAAGTTTAGTTCAAATAATACCCTTTTAACCCTGAAAATGGGTTGGTCTTTATAAAAAAAATAACTCCAAAATGTAACTAAATACTAGCAACCCATAAATTGGGTTACAAAAATTGACCCAGCATTTTTTAGTGTGTGGGGAGGCTCTCAACCCAAATTTTAGTTTCTTCTGCTTGAATTTTTGACCACTCCTCTTGACAAAATCGGTGCAAATCAGCTAAATGTGTTGCTTTTCTGACATGGACTTGTTTCTTCAGCATTGTCCTTTGGGCAGGCCATTCTAAAACCTTAATTCTAGCGGGATTTAGCCATTCCTTTACCCAAAAATGGGTTACTCATTAAAAAACAACCCAAAAACGGTGCATCATTTTGAAAAAAAAAAACCCCAGAAGTTTAGTTCAAATAATACCCTTTTAACCCAGAAAATGGGTTGGTCTTTATAAAAAAATAACTCCAAAATCTAATTAAATACTAGCAACCCATAAATTGGGTTACAAAAAAATAACCCAGCATTTTTTAGTGTGTGAGGAGGCTCTCAACCCAAATTTTAGTTTCTTCTGCTTGAATTTTTGACCACTCCTCTTGACAAAATTGGTGCAAATCAGCTAAATGTGTTGCTTTTCTGACATGGACTTGTTTCTTCAGCATTGTCCTTTGGGCAGGCCATTCTAACACCTTAATTCTAGCGATATTTAGCCATTCCTTTACCACCTTTACCCAAAAATGGGTTACTCATTAAAAAACAACCCAAAAACGGTGCATCATTTTGAAAACCCAGAAATTGAGTTAAAATAATACCCTTTTAACCCAGAAAATGGGTTGCTCTTTATAAAAATAAAAAAAAACTTCAAAATCTAACTAAATACTAGCAACCCATAAATTGGTTTACAAAAAAATAACAAAATTGGTGCAGTTCAGCTAAATGTGTTGCTTTTCTGACATGGACTTGTTTCTTCAGCATTGTCCTTTGGGCAGGCCATTCTAAAACCTTAATTCTAGCGGGATTTAGCCATTCCTTTACCACCTTTACCCAAAAATGGGTTACTCATTAAAAAACAACCCAAAAATGGTGCATCATTTTGAAAAAAAACCCAGAAGTTTAGTTCAAATAATACCCTTTTAACCCAGAAAATGGGTTGCTCTTTATTAAAAAAAATAACTCCAAAATCTAACTAAATACTAGCAACCCATAAATTGGTTTAGAAAAAAATAACAAAATTGGTGCAGTTCAGCTAAATGTGTTGCTTTTCTGACATGGACTTGTTTCTTCAGCATTGTCCACACGTTTAATTAAGTCAGGACTTTGGGAAGGCCATTCTAAAACCTTCATTCTAGCCTGATTTAGCCATTCCTTTACCACTTTTGAGGTGTGTTTGGGGTCATTGTCCTGTTGGAACACCCAACAAGACCCAACCTCCGGGCTGATGACTTTAGCTTGTCCTGAGGAATTTGGAGGTAATCCTCCTTTTTCATTGTCCCATTTAAAGCAGCAGTTCCATTGTGGGAATTTTTCCAGGTCAACAAACAAGTTTGTTTTTTTGTCCTGATTAAGAGGAATTATTTGACGGTTGAAGTGGGTTGAAAAGTAGTCGCCGGAAAAAAGGGTGGAAATAGGACTTTGCAAAACCTGGAATTCTGGAAAATCCTGGAATTTTTTTTAACTTGGAAAAACGATAGTTTGAATGTCCAGGATGGTGGAATGGTTGGAATGGGTTGAAAAATGTGGAAAAAGTGCAACTTGGAAAAATGTCCCATTCATTTTGAATGGGGAAAAATGTCCCTGAAAACTGGGAATTCTTAAAAATCCGGAAAAAAAATTTAAATTGTTGAAGGAGAGCACACAATTTTCAAAATGTTGAATATTTTGGAGTTGGAACGGTTTGAATCGGATGAAAAATTGTGGAACTTTGAAAAATGTTCCATTGATTTCAATGTGAATTTCATGAAAATGTGTGAATTTTGGGAAAAGTGGGAATTTTTTTTAGAAAATGTTAAAAGACTTGAATTTGGAGGTAATCCTCCTTTTTCATTGTCCCATTTAAAGCAGCAGTTCCATTGTGGGAATTTTTCCAGGTCAACAAACAAGTTTGTTTTTTTGTCCTGATTAAGAGGAATTATTTGACGGTTGAAGTGGGTTGAAAAGTAGTCGCCGGAAAAAAGAGTGGAAATAGGGCTTTGCAAAACCTGGAATTCTGGAAAATCCTGGAATTTTTTTTAACTTGGAAAAATGATCGTTTGAATGTCCAGGATGGTGGAATGGTTGGAATGGGTTGAAAAATGTGGAAATTGTACAAAAATGTCCCATTCATTTTGAATGAGGAAAAATGTCCCTGAAAATTGGGAATTCTTAAAAATCTGGAAAATAAATTTAAATTGTTGAAGGAGAGCACGCAATTTTCAAAATGTTGAATATTTTGGAGTCGGAACGGTTTGAATCGGATGAAAAATTGTGGAACTTTGAAAAATGTCCCATTGATTTCAATGAGAATTTCATGAAAATGTGTGAATTTTGGGAAAAGTGGGAATTTTTTTTAGAAAATGTTAAAAGACTTGAATTTGGAGCTGATCCATTGTGGGAATTTTTCCAGGTCAACAAACAAGTTAGTTTTTTTGTCCTGATTAAGAGGAATTAGTTGACGGTTGAAGTGGGTTGAAAAGTAGTCGCCGGAAAAAAGAGTGGAAATAGGGCTTTGCAAAACCTGGAATTCTGGAAAATCCTGGAATTTTTTTTTAACTTGGAAAAACGATAGTTTGAATGTCCAGGATGGTGGAATGGTTGGAATGGGTTGAAAAATGTGGAAATAGTGCAACTTGGAAAAATGTCCCATTCATTTTGAATGGGGAAAAATGTCCCTGAAAACTGGGAATTCTTAAAAATCCGGAAAAATGTTTAAATTGTTGAAGGAGAGCACACAATTTTCAAAATGTTGAATATTTTGGAGTTGGAACGGTTTGAATCGGATGAAAAATTGTGGAACTTTGAAAAATGTCCCATTGATTTCAATGAGAATTTCATGAAAATGTGTGAATTTTGGGAAAAGTGGGAATTTTTTTTTAGAAAATGTTAAAAGACTTGAATTTGGAGCTGATCCATTGTGGGAATTTTTCCAGGTCAACAAACAAGTTTGTTTTTTTGTCCTGATTAAGAGGAATTATTTGACGGTTGAAGTGGGTTGAAAAGTAGTCGCCGGAAAAAAGAGTGGAAATAGGACTTTGCAAAACCTGGAATTCTGGAAAATCCTGGAATTTTTTTTAACTTGGAAAAACGATAGTTTGAATGTCCAGGATGGTGGAATGGTTGGAATGGGTTGAAAAATTTGGAAATAGTGCAACTTGGAAAAATGTCCCATTCATATTGAATGGGGAAAAATGTCCCTGAAAACTGGGAATTCTTAAAAATCCGGAAAAATGTTTAAATTGTTGAAGGAGAGCACACAATTTTCAAAATGTTGAATATTTTGGAGTCGGAACGGTTTGAATCGGATGAAAAATTGTGGAACTTTGAAAAATATCCCATTGGTTTCAATGGGAATTTCATGAAAATGTGTGAATTTTGGGAAAAGTGGATTTTTTTTTTTAGAAAATGTTAAAAGACTTGAATTTGGAGCTGATCCTCCTTTTTCATTGTCCCATTTAAAGCAGCAGTTCCATTGGCAGCAAAACAGGCCCAGAGCAAAATACTACCACCACCATGCTTGACGGTACGCATGGTGTTCCTGGGATTAAAAGCCTCACCTTTTCCTCCTCCAAACATATTGCTGGGTATTGTGGCCAAACAGCTCCATTTTGGTTTCATCTGACCACAGAACTTTCCTCCAGAAGGTCTTATCTTTGTCCATGTGATGTCAGATGGAACAAAAATGGAGCTGTTTGGCCACAACACCCAGCAATATGTTTGGAGGAGAAAAGGTAAGGCCTTTAATCCCAGATAATACATTGTGGGAAACTCAAGACAGCCATGACATTATGTTCTTTACAAGTGTATGTAAACTTTTGACCACGTCTGTACACACACACATATATATATATACATATATATATACACGCACACAAACACTGAGAGAAGAAAGTAGAGAGGAATCTAACCTTACCTTCATGATATAAGACATCCTCTACACACACGGAGTGGAGAAAGAGAAGAAAAAGTGCATGAAAATATTTGTCAGGAGAAGCATGTGATGAAGATGTAGACATTATCACACACTAGCAACACCCTGCATGACTTGTGTGGTGGGGGGGAAGAGCAATGCATTGTGGGATTAGAAAAGAATGACTTTTGTGCGCTGCTTATAAAATAATGTTGGCTCGGAGTCATGCGAGTGGTTACATGCACATGCCAGAAGGATTCAGTGTCTCCGAATGCCAAAAGAGGAGCCAAATGTAAGATTTTTCCAGGAAAATGAGAAAGGAAAATACAATGAATGATACAGTGTGTCTTTCAGCGCAGTATCATTTCATTGATTTACTCAACAGCAGAGAGTAGCAGGCATCTATTAAGGTGAAGGCATTTATTTTGTATCTATTTTTTTAATATGAATAAAACTAATTTAAATAATTACATTAAATGTATTAATACATAATAATCATAATTATAATATATTTGTATATTATTATTAAAAAATATATATATATTTAAAAAAAAAAATTTAACTCAAATTTTTCTTACAATATTCCATATGTCTATATATTTAAGAAATATAATAATATTCTACAATGTTAAATAAATACATTTGCTCACAAGACGGATACAAAAATGTAATCTATCCATCCACCCGTTTGTTAACCCTAACCCTTTACATCGTAACACAGAGACAACCACCCTCCTTTACATCGTAACACAGAGACCACCACCCCTCCTTTACATCGTAACACAGAGACAACCACCCCTCCTTTACATCGTAACACAGAGACCCCCACCCCTCCTTTACATCGTAACACAGAGACAACCCCCCCTCCTTTACATCGTAACAGAGACAACCACCCCTCCTTTACATCGTAACAGAGACAACCACCCCTCCTTTACATCGTAACACAGAGACAACCACCCCTCCTTTACATCGTAACACAGAGACAACCCCCCCTCCTTTACATCGTAACACAGAGACAACCACCCCTCCTTTACATCGTAACACAGAGACAACCCCCCCTCCTTTACATCGTAACACAGAGACCACCACCCCTCCTTTACATCGTAACACAGAGACAACCACCCCTCCTTTACATCGTAACACAGAGACAACCACCCCTCCTTTACATCGTAACACAGAGACAACCACCCCTCCTTTACATCGTAACACAGAGACCACCACCCCTCCTTTACATCGTAACACAGAGACAACCACCCCTCCTTTACATCGTAACCGAGACAACCACCCCTCCTTTACATCGTAACACAGAGACAACCCCCCCTCCTTTACATCGTAACACAGAGACAACCACCCCTCCTTTACATCGTAACACAGAGACAACCCCCCCTCCTTTACATCGTAACACAGAGACAACCACCCCTCCTTTACATCGTAACACAGAGACAACCCCCCCTCCTTTACATCGTAACACAGAGACCACCACCCCTCCTTTACATCGTAACACAGAGACCACCACCCCTCCTTTACATCGTAACACAGAGACAACCACCCCTCCTTTACATCGTAACACAGAGACAACCACCCCTCCTTTACATCGTAACACAGAGACCACCACCCCTCCTTTACATCGTAACACAGAGACAACCACCCCTCCTTTACATCGTAACCGAGACAACCACCCCTCCTTTACATCGTAACACAGAGACAACCCCCCCTCCTTTACATCGTAACACAGAGACAACCCCCCCCCTCCTTTACATCGTAACACAGAGACCACCACCCCTCCTTTACATCGTAACACAGAGACCACCACCCCTCCTTTACATCGTAACACAGAGACAACCACCCCTCCTTTACATCGTAACACAGAGACAACCCCCCCCCTCCTTTACATCGTAACACAGAGACAACCACCCCTCCTTTACATCGTAACACAGAGACCACCACCCCTCCTTTACATCGTAACACAGAGACAACCACCCCTCCTTTACATCGTAACACAGAGACCACCACCCCTCCTTTACATCGTAACACAGAGACCACCACCCCTCCTTTACATCGTAACACAGAGACAACCACCCCTCCTTTACATCGTAACACAGAGACCACCACCCCTCCTTTACATCGTAACACAGAGACAACCCCCCCTCCTTTACATCGTAACACAGAGACCACCACCCCTCCTTTACATCGTAACACAGAGACCACCACCCCTCCTTTACATCGTAACACAGAGACCACCACCCCTCCTTTACATGTGTACCTAATGATGTGGCTGTATATTCTGTGTAATAAAGTTTTGAGGACTTTGACCAAGGTAACACATGTGTAACTAGTTAATAGTAACCTTGGTAATGCATGTATAACTAGTTAATAGTAACCTTGGTAACAAATACATAACTAGTTAATAGTAACATTGGTCACATATATAACTAGTTAATAGTAACATTGGTAACACATGTATAACTAGTTAATAGTAACCTTGGTAACACATGTATAACTAGTTAATAGTAACCTTGGTAACACATACATAACTAGTTAATAGTAACCTTGGTAATACATATATAACTACTTAATAGTAACCTTGGTAACACATGTATAACTAGTTAATAGTAATCTTGGTAACACATGTATAACTAGTTAATAGTAACCTTGGTAACACATGTATAACTAGTTAATAGTAACCCTGGTAACACGTGTATAACTAGTTAATAACAACCTTGGTAACACATGTATAACTAGTTAATAGTAACCTTGTTAACATGTGCATAACTAGTTAATAGTAACCTTGGTAACACATGCATAACTGGTTAATAGTAACTTTGGTAACATGTATAACTAGTTATTAGGAACCGTGGTAGCACATGTATAACTAATTAATAGTAACCTTGGTAACACATGTATAACTAGTTATTAGTAACCTTGGTAGCACATGTATAACTAGTTAATAGTAACATTGGTAACACATGTATAACTAGTTATTAGTAACCTTGGTAACACATGTATAACTAGTTAATAGTAACCTTTGTAACACATGTATAACTAGTTATTAGTAACCTTGGTAACACATGTATAAATAGTTAAAAGTAACCTTGGTAACACATGCATAACTAGTTAATAAAATATTGGTAACACATGTATAACTAGTTAATAGTAACCTTGGTAAAACATGTATAACTAGTTAATAGTAACCTTGGTAACACATATATAATTAGTTATTAGTAACCTTGGTAACACATGCATAACTAGTTAATACAATCTTGGTAACATGTATAACTAGTTAATAGTAACCTTTGTAACACATGTATAACAAGTTAATAGTAACCTTGGTAACACATGCATAACTAGTTATTAGCAACCTTGGTAACAAATTTATAACTAGCTATTAGTAACCTTGGTAACACATGTATAACTAGTTACTAGTAACCTTGGTAACACGTGTAGCTGGTTAGTAGTAACATTGGTAACAAATGCATAACTAGTTATTAGCAACCTTGGTAACAAATGTATAACTAGCTATTAGTAACCTTGGTAACACATGTATAACTAGTTAATAGTAACCTTGGTAACACAGTTGTAACTAGTTAATAGTAACCTAGGTAACAAATGCATAACTAGTTATTAGTAACCTTGGTAAAACATGTATAACTATTTGATATTAACCTTCGTAACACATGTATAACCAGTTAATAGTAACCTTGGTAACACATGTGTAACTAATAGTAACCTTAGTAACACAAGTGTAACTAATAGTAACCTTGGTAACACATGTATAACTAGTTAATAGTAACCTTGGTAACACATGTATAACTAGTTAATAGTAACCTTGGTAACACATGTATAACAAGTTAATAGTAACCTAGGTAACAACAACAGTTGACTCCTTGAAGGGACTAACCTCTTTGTAGCCCAGGGCCGCGGAGGCCTTAAGGGGCGGCGCTGGGCGCAGGCAGCTGAGCGACCAGGGCTTGCTGGTTTTGGGCGGTTCCAGGGGCCCACGGGTGGTGCCGCTGAAGCTGCCGAGGTGTGACAAGTGGGTGGGGGCGCCCACCATGCTCAGTGACTTGCTCTCCACGCTCTGCACCAAGAAAACAAGTCGGTGATAACGTCTTCACCGGGCGGTGCACTTTGTGGTCGTCTCACCTTCAAGATGGTGCCTGCGGGGCTGCCTCCTTTACTAAACGGCTGCAGGTGATCCAGCCACTCCTGCAGCTCGCCCGTGCTGCTGCAGAAGACGGTGACACGCTCCGTCGCGCTTCCTGCGCCACACAAACACACGTCACGTCACGTCACGTCACGTGATGGTGAGGAGAGACTGGTATGGGCACACACACCTGTGATGTCGAAGGCAAAGTGTGCACCGTCGGCGTCCTCCGCATGCCTCGTCACCGTGGTGCCCGTCAACGCCAGCCTTCCCTAAACCAAAGATGGACGCCATCATTGTTTACTTCATGGGCGCCATCATGTGCATGGCGAGCCAGCGGTGGATGGTGGAGGGTGTGTCACTCCACCGCCAGCCAGGCATTAAAGAAATAGACCCAAAAATGATGGCTCATCCATCTTCACCAAGACGTGACTTTCTTCATTTTTGATATACATGTTACAGGTTTATTATTGAATGTATGAAATGTGATGAATATTTAATTGACCACAATGGAAACAAACCTTTTGGCTTTTCGTGACATCCATTTGCCTTTTTAAAGCGTTACATGGATTACATTCTTTAACATGTCCATAAACTTCTCAATCAATCAATCAAACCTGCTGTCAAAACTCTAAAGACCGAGCGCACAGATCCTGTCTTCACAATAAAAGCGCTGCTTCATCCTGCCTGCGCTAACAAAATAAGAGTCTCAGAAGGCGAGCGCACACGAGCTAGCAAGCTAGGGAGTTTGCCGCCAATGTATTTCTTGTAAAGTGCATAAAAATGAGTATGGAAGATGGACACTTTCATGTGGTATTGGACAGAAAGGAGGACTTTTTTTTCCCTCCATTTGAAAATGTGGATGTTATCATCACTACTGTCTGATTCCAATCAATGCAAGTTTTTTGTGTTTTATTTTATTTTGTGTTTTATTTTTATTTATTTATTTATTTTTATTTTATTTTGTGTTTTTCTCCTCCATTTGAAAATGTGGAGGTTATCATCACTACTGTCTGATTCCAATCAATGCAAATTTTTTGTGTTTTATTTTATTTTGTGTTTTATTTTTATTTATTTATTTATTTTTATTTTATTTTGTGTTTTTCTCCTCCATTTGAAAATGTGGAGGTTATCATCACTACTGTCTGATTCCAATCAATGCAAGTTATTTGTGTTTTATTTTACTTTATTTTGTGCTTTATTATTATTATTTATTTATTTTTATTTATTTTATTTTGTGTTTTTCTCCTCCATTTGAAAATGTGGATGTTATCATCACTACTGTCTGATTCCAATCAACGCAAGTTTTTTGTGTTTTATTTTATTGTATTTTGTGCTTTATTTTTATTTATTTATTTATTTTTATTTTATTTTGTGTTTTTCTCCTCTATTTGAAAATGTGGAAGTTATCATCACTACTGTCTGATTCCAATCAATGCAAGTTATTTGTGTTTTATTTTATTTTGTGTTTTATTTTATTTATTTATTTATTTATTTAATTTTGTGTTTTTCTCCTCCATTTGAAAATGTGGACATTATCATCACTAGTGTCTGATTCCACAATGCACGTTTTTTGTGTTTTATTTTATTTTATTTTGTGTTTTAAGTTTATTTATTTATTTAATTTTTTTTATTTATTTATTCGATTTTGTGTTTTTGTCCATTTTAAAATGTGGAAGTTATCATCACTACTGTCTGATTCCAATCAATGCAAGTTTTTTGTGTTTTATTTTATTTTATTTTGTGTTTTATTTTATTTATTTATTTATTTTTTATTTTATTTTGTGTTTTTCTCCTCCATTTGAAAATGTGGAGGTTATCATCACTACTGTCTGATTCCAATCAATGCAAGTTATTTGTGTTTTATTTAACTTTATTTTGTGCTTTATTATTATTATGTTTATTTTTTTTATTTTGTGTTTTTCTCCATTTTAAAATGTGGATTTTATCATCACTACTGTCTGATTCCAATCAACGCAAGTTTTTTGTGTTTTATTTTATTGTATTTTGTGTTTTATTTTTATTTTATTTTGTGTTTTTCTCCTCTATTTGAAAATGTGGACGTTATCATCACTACTGTCTGATTCCAATCAATGCAAGTTATTTGTGTTTTATTTTATTTTTTGTTTTATTTTATTTATTTTTTTATTTTTTTATTTTGTGTTTTTCTCCATTTGAAAATGTGGACATTATCATCACTACTGTCTGATTCCACAATGCAAGTTTTTTGTGTTTTATTTTATTTTATTTTGTGTTTTAAGTTTATTTATTTATTTATTTATTTTATTCGATTTTGTGTTTTTCTCCATTTTAAAATGTGGAAGTTATCATCACTACTGTCTGATTCCAATCAATGCAAGTTTTTTGTGTTTTATTTTATTTTATTTTGTGTTTTATTTTTATTTATTTATTTATTTTTATTTTATTTTGTGTTTTTCTCCTCTATTTGAAAATGTGGAGGTTATCATCACTACTGTCTGATTCCAATCAATGCAAGTTATTTGTGTTTTATTTTACTTTATTTTGTGCTTTATTATTATTATTATTTTTTATTTATTTATTTTATTTTGTGTTTTTCTCCATTTTAAAATGTGGAAGTTATCATCACTACTGTCTGATTCCAATCAATGCAAGTTTTTTGTGTTTTATTTTATTTTATTTTGTGTTTTATTTTTATTTATTTATTTATTTTTATTTTATTTTGTGTTTTTCTCCTCTATTTGAAAATGTGGAGGTTATCATCACTACTGTCTGATTCCAATCAATGCAAGTTATTTGTGTTTTATTTTATTTTGTGTTTTATTTTATTTATTTTTTTATTTTTTTTATTTTGTGTTTTTCTCCTCCATTTGAAAATGTGGACATTATCATCACTACTGTCTGATTCCATAATGCAAGTTTTTTGTGTTTTATTTTATTTTATTTTGTGTGTTATTTTTATTTATTTATTTATTTTTATTTTATTTTGTGTTTTTCTCCTCCATTTGAAAATGTGGAGGTTATCATCACTACTGTCTGATTCCAATCAATGCAAGTTATTTGTGTTTTATTTTACTTTATTTTGTGCTTTATTATGTTTTTATTTTTATTTTATTTTATTTTGTGTTTTTCTCCTCCATTTGAAAATGTGGATTTTATCATCACTACTGTCTGATTCCAATCAACGCAAGTTTTTTGTGTTTTATTTTATTGTATTTTGTGTTTTATTTTTATTTATTTATTTATTTTTATTTTATTTTGTGTTTTTCTCCTCTATTTGAAAATGTGGACGTTATCATCACTACTGTCTGATTCCAATCAATGCAAGTTATTTGTGTTTTATTTTATTTTGTGTTTTATTTTATTTATTTATTTTTTTATTTTATTTTGTGTTTTTCTCCTCCATTTGAAAATGTGGACATTATCATCACTACTGTCTGATTCCACAATGCAAGTGTTTTGTGTTTTATTTTATTTTATTTTGTGTTTTAAGTTTATTTATTTATTTATTTTTTTAAATTCGATTTTGTGTTTTTCTCCATTTTAAAATGTGGAAGTTATCATCACTACTGTCTGATTCCAATCAATGCAAGTTTTTTGTGTTTTATTTTATTTTATTTTGTGTTTTATTTATTTATTTATTTTTATTTTATTTTGTGTTTTTCTCCTCCATTTGAAAATGTGGAGGTTATCATCACTACTGTCTGATTCCAATCAATGCAAGTTATTTGTGTTTTATTTTACTTTATTTTGTGCTTTATTATTATTATTTTTTTTTTTTTTAAATTTTATTTTGTGTTTTTCTCCTCCATTTGAAAATGTGGATTTTATCATCACTACTGTCTGATTCCAATCAACGCAAGTTTTTTGTGTTTTATTTTATTGTATTTTGTGTTTTATTTTTATTTTATTTTTTTTAATTTTGTGTTTTTCTCCTCTATTTGAAAATGTGGACGTTATCATCACTACTGTCTGATTCCAATCAATGCAAGTTATTTGTGTTTTATTTTATTTTGTGTTTTATTTTATTGATTTTTTATTTATTTTTATTTTGTGTTTTTCTCCTCCATTTGAAAATGTGGACATTATCATCACTACTGTCTGACTCCACAATGCAAGTTTTTTGTGTTTTATTTTATTTTGCGTTTTAAGTTTATTTATTTATTTATTTTTTATTTATTCGATGTTGTGTTTTTCTCCATTTTAAAATGTGGACGTTATCACTACTGTCTGATTCCAACCAATGCGAGTTTTTTGTGTTTTATTTTATTTTATCTATTTATTAATTTTTTTAATTTATTTTATTTTATTGTTTTTCTCCTCCATTTGAAAATGTGGAAGTTATCATCACTACTGTCTGATTCCAATCAATGCAAGGTATTTGTGTTTTGTTTTATTTTGTGTTTTATTATATTTATTTATTTATTTTTTATTTTATTTTATTTTATTTATTTATTTCTTATTTTATTTTGTTTTATGTTTTTCTCCTCCATTTGAAAATGTGGAAGTTATCGTCACTACTGTCTGATTCCAATCAATGCAAGTTATTTGTGTTTTGTTTTATATTGTGTTTTATTATATTTATTTATTTATTTTATTTTAATGTATTTTATTTTATTTATTTTTTTTTTTTTTATTTCTTATTTTATTTTATTTTATTTTATGTTTTTCTCCTCCATTGTAAAATGTGTATGTTATCATCACTACTGTCTGATTCCAATCCATGCAAGTCATCACAATCACAGCAACTTATATTCTTGTCTTCATGAAAGAAACATGCTTGTATTATCATTAAACACCTTTCACTCTTTCATATATAAATGAATATAAATGATAAATATGAATGATCCCCTCCACTTGGTACATTGACAAGTAGCTGGCCTGCAGAAAAGGTGTGGCCGCCCCAGCTTTAGTTCAATCAGGCGAGGTTTGCTGCTACTTGCCTGGTAAATGAAGCCGCTCATCCGTGGACTGCTGGACAGCATCAGCAGCACGTTGGGGAAAAGCATCAAGTAGCGCTCGTCCTTGTCCTGAAAGACACATCAAGGTCACGTGATGTCTTCATCTTGGACGTGAAAAAGCCAAAGTCAATGACTATTTGAAATAACTCTTACAGTTGCCGGGTGTATGCTCTCTAAAACCAAATCAAATTTGAGGAAAACAAAGTGCTACATAAATATCATTCACATAGCGCTGGGTCACAAACACTGACATTTGCAGCTGTGGCTGTAGGCAACTCCCTGATGTACTTTTTATTGTTTTAACCATAACCCTTCAAATGTAATAATCACTTATTCTTCTCTTCTTTGATACTTGACATTAGTTTTGGATGATACCACACATTTAGGTATGGATCTGATACCAAGTAGTTACAGGATCATACATTGGTCATATTCAAAGTCCTCATGTGTCCAGGGACATATTTACTGACTTTATAAACATTATATACCTTTTTTTTTTAAATAGGAAAAAGGATTTTGTCTGGATAACAAAATATCGATGTAAGTAGTATTCAGTGTTTCCCATAAACTGCCAAGATACCTGTGGCTGCGGGGGCGTGGCTGTGGGCGTGGCTGTGGGCATGGTCACCATGACATCATTGAGTAATTTGCATAATTTACTACAATGATTTGATTTTCTCTAAAAAGGCTAAAAA
Source organism: Entelurus aequoreus (assembly GCF_033978785.1). NCBI lineage: Eukaryota > Metazoa > Chordata > Actinopteri > Syngnathiformes > Syngnathidae > Entelurus > Entelurus aequoreus. The sequence goes on from NC_084734.1 coordinate 6,321,916, forward strand.
AATGTATACTTACTAATTAATAACAGTTTTGTTTTAAACGTCCATCCATCTATTTTACAATATAATTACAACACTTTATGTACATATTTATATACAGATTTGAACAATAAGTTATTCACTGAAATATATTTATTAATTGTGGTTCTTACAAAAAATATATCTTATAAAATATAAAAGCTAAAATGTCTCAAAGCTCTGCCCCTTTAATTAGTGCATACTAAATAATTTAACTTTAGCCTACTACTACAACCATATTATTTACCAGCAACATAAAGTGAAACAGAGGCAGAGGTGTCCTGCCACAGTCAGTAACAAATAAACAGGAAACAGTAGTGGTGGTAGATAGACACAGAGCTTCATCAAACATCTGATCCACTGAACAAAGAGCTCTGAAAATCTTGAACTTTAGACTGCCATCAGTTTTACTCCCTACACTTAACCATGTGTTTCCTACTGCCTGCAGACTTTGCACCCTTTGTTGTATACACATGTTGTGTTTACATGTACCATGTTTATGTGTGCCATGCTATGTGAGGTTTTTTTCCTCGGACTCAGTCTGGACCATTCCTGAGGGTCCAGCCTCAGACTGATATTTTTTTTACTCTCCCCCCCTTCCCCAATGTCACCTTTTTCCCACCTTTTTAAGGAGCGCCTAAGTGGCTGATCCGTTGGCGGTCCCGTCTTGTCTCCCTGTAACGTATGTCTGCTCTTAGCGGGATTGTGCCGAAAATGTAATTTCAGTTCTTATGTGTCTTGTACATGTTAAGAATGGACAAATAAAGCTCTGATCTGATCTGATCTGAAATACATTTAATAAAGTCAAATACAAGTAAGGCAACAAGAGACGTATCCTACACTTCTCTTTTGTAAAGTAAATCTGAACAGCCGATATGGGCATCTACATCAACTATATGATTTGCCTGAGAAGATGGAGAGGACAAAAAAAACTTTTTTATTTTTATTTTTTTAATTTATTTATTTATTTATTTTTTAATTTTTTAATTTTATTTTAATTTTTTTATGTGGCAGACGTAATTCTTTCGTGGCGGGCCGCAATAAATAAATGAATGTGTGGGAAACCCTGAGTATTGACTAGATACGCTCTTGTACTTGGTATCATTACAGTGGATGTCAGGTATAGATCCACCCATGGCGTTTGTTTACATTGTGACGCCGGCGAGCTATTGTATCCTCCTACGGTGTGTAGTGAAGCACACACACACACACACACAGTGGGTCTTCCACAGGGGTTCTGTTCAGTTAACCACAAACCCCCCCTTTGAAGGCTCATATAGAAAGTAAATCCGGGAACAGGTCCCTCCATCATGGACCTGGCTCACCTCGCTGGAGCCGCTCCTCAAGTGGACCTGGGACATGTAGACCACGTGACCCAGACTCTTCATGCTGTCTCCGTCCCAACCGCGCACCGTTTCTGACAAGATCTGGAGCTCCAGGTTCTTGCGCTTTCGCAGGTCCTGGCACTGCACCTGCAGCAAAATATTCTTACTGTAACCAAATATCATCATTTTAGTCTTACTGAGATTCAAAGATTGTCAAACCAGCTTTTTAATTTCTTCTCTTATTATTTGTATTCTCCTCTGTGTGTTCTCTCCTGAACAAAACTTAGTTGTGCAAATAAAACTAAATTTAAACATATATAAAAATGTTTCAGATTAATATTTCTTGAATACAGATGTTTTCATTTGTATTTGTTAATTAAGATCAAACGGGACAAGCGGTAGAAAATGGATGGATGGCTAATTGTTTTGTACCCATTAGAGATGTCACTGTAGGAACATTTCTTATTGTGATCACAGTTATCATTATTATCGCCCTATTTTTAAATGTGCTAAAAACTACTTATACTGAAATCTTTCAACCAAGTTTTATTTAAAATAAACATTCAACATGTATGTATGTAAATCAAATAGAAAATTGAATGTGCAACACGAGCATTATAAACAACGTAATATGGCAGACACAAAATAACATAAATAAATTTGAAAACTGTGCCAGATGGCACCTAATGGACATAAGACGTAACTGCACTTTTTGTCCATATAGATACAAATAGTGTTCATGTATGACAGGGGTGTCCAAACTTTTTCCACTGAGGGCCGCACACGGAAAAATTTAAGCATGCGGGGGCCATTTTGATATTTTTCATTTTCAAACCTTAACAAAATATATGGATTTTTTTTTTTTTTAACCTTTAGGGGTCCCGGGGACCATAAAGGGTCTCAGTCATTAAAATGTAAAAAATAAGTCAAATCATTATTATTTTTAATTTAACGCTTACAGTAAATCTCTATATCAACTTCAGGTTGATATAAAGTAAAAAAAAAAAAAAAAAAGGTTTTATGCCTTTTCTGTCAAAGATAACTTTGTTTTTTATAGTAAAACTGAAATATGCAGTATTTAGTAATTAGAGCCCTAAAAGATCAATAATGCAGGACACCATTGATTTTAATTATCTAATATTTTTGAGTAATCACAGTGAAATGTTAAATAAAATCCTACTAAATATATTACGGATCCAAAAGGTCTCCCACTCATAAAGTGATACATTTTTTATAGGTTTTTTTTACTTTTAACACTTAAATTACGAGATCAACTTCAGATATATCTGTCCATTTTACGTTTGAACTATTATTTTGTTTGTATTATGCTCTTTTGTCAAATAAAACTTTGGTGTTTTTTTATGGCAACCACACAATATATGCAATATTTTTTCCACATAAAACATTTTAAAGTGACATTTTTTAAGTAATAATTTATTGTAAGAGAGATTTTTTGTCTTTTTTTTTTTTTGAGCAATGGCAAAAAAAATAAAAAATAAACAAAGACAAAAGAAGAAGAAAACAGCCTGCATGGCAGCTTTGTGTCAACATTGCAACTTTTTCTCGTTAGATTTCACCTCATACCACTTTTTTTTAAATGTTTTTTTTAATTTTTGCCACACTATCAATTTTGCAATTTTTGCAGAATGTGTGGGGGGCCGGTAAACGATTAGCTGCAGGCCGCAAATGGCCCCCGGGCCGCACTTTGGACACCTCTGATGTATGAGATCTAGGCTGCACGATTATGGCCCACATAATAATTAATATGATATTTTATCAATATTGAAATCACAATTATTAATCACGATTATTCATTATGTTGGGTAAGACAGTATTTGGGTGTGAACTCCACACCTTAAAGTCATTTGTAATGTCTAATGAAAATGCTGTGGGTAAACATTATCCCTATATTTAAAGACAAATATTGGTGTTTGTGTTCATTAATAGTATTAAGGTGTCTAACTCATTATTGATCTCTATTTTTACATTTCCACAGAGAGAGGTATGTTATGTGTGTACAAGTAGATGCTGTATCGGGACAGATTCATTAAGAGTTTGAGCAGAAATACGTCCATTTTTAGTAAAAATCATGATATTAAAGCTATTCAAATCATCTCACTAAATGGCTTGAATGAAATGTTCATTTAGTATTGAGGTGTGAATAATTTTGAGTGCAACAGTAGCCACGTGTACATGACAACATTCATTTAATCTGATCGTCATTGGGATTGCAATATTCCTGGGAAAAAAAGATCTGATTACGACGTGCATTACACCTTAAATCGGAATAATTGACTTTGACATGCGCAGAACGTAACAAACTGGAAAGTCGTGTTGTTGTTTGTGCTATGGCGCCATCTTTTGGACGAGTTGGCTCACTGCAGGTGCTGAAGAAGCAGTAAACAAACAGGGCTTTGTGCATTTCTGCTTGTCCGAAGCTACAATGGTGTTTACCATTTTTCCTTCTTTGCACTACTTTTGTTTTACCTCTCTTTTTGAAATGGAGCTGTACACTTTTGTTTTACCTCTCTTTTTCTCTGTTGCGATTATGTAAAGTCGTGAATAAAACAGCTTGTTAAGACGACAACTTTATTAATACATCGACATGTGACACTCCAGAACATACTTTTGCTCGTCTTGTTTTAAAGCAACAAAGTCTATAGTATATATAGCTACTACTTCTGTACATGTTGAATAGGGGGAGACAGCAGCAAGACAATCGCTTCATTCCGAGACTATTAAATGTAGTCCCCCTCCACTACCAAAGTACACCTGACATCAAAGACATGCGCAGGAAGGATAATTTCAACCGGAACATGAGAGGATGTGTTTTCATGCGCTACAATCCCAATGACTATCGACATAAAACACCCGCCTCGATTGGAATTACATTTTGATCCCAATGTGTGTGATTGGGTCAGAATATTCCCAATGGTGTGTTTACATGCAGCATTTTAATTCTGGTTAGACTTTTAATCCGATTATAAGTGTCCATGTGTACATACACTGCAAAAAGTGAAATCTAAGTAAGATGAAATATGTCAAAAAAGGGTGATATTTGCTTATTTTCTGTCTGATAAGATAATTCTTCTCACTAAGCAGATTTTATGTTCGAGTGTTTTACTTGTTTGAAGTGTTTTGGTCCTAAATGATGTCAGTAAGATATTACAGCTTGTTGCTGAGATTTGATGACCTATATTGAGTAAAACATGCTTGAAACTAGAATGTCGACTGTTGCAAAGCTGTGTCATCAACACTCACAAGTAGAAAACTACTTTTTTAAAGTCATCATTTCTTACTTAAAGCATGAAAATAAAATCATGATGCCGAGCGCATATCATGATGTCAAGATAATGGCACTAGCATTTACGTCATTTAAGAATATTTTTCAACATATTGAGCAAAAAGGTCTCTTTTTTTTTCTACCAAGAAAAGTGCACTTGTTATTAGTGAGAATATACTTATTTTAAAGGCCTACTGAAAGCCACTACTACCGACCACGCAGTCTGATAGTTTATATATCCATGATGAAATCTTAACATTATAACACATGCCAATACGGCCGGGTTAACTTATAAAGTGACATTTTAAATTTGCCGCTAAACTTCCGGTTCGAAACGCCTCTGAGGATGACGTATGCGCGTGACGTAGACCGGGGAACACGGGTATGCCTTCCACATTGAAGCCAATACGAAAAAGCTCTGTTTTCATTTCATAATTCCACAGTATTCTGGACATCTGTGTTCGTGAATCTGTTGCAATCATGTTCATTGCATTATGGAGAAGGAAGCTGAGCAAGCAAAGAAGAAAGTTGTCGGTGCGAAATGGACGTATTTTTCGAACGTAGTCAGCGACAACAGTACATAGCCGGCGCTTCTTTGTTTACATTCCCGGAAGATGCAGTCAAGATGGAAGAACTCGGATAACAGAGACTCTAACCAGGAGGACTTTTGACTTCGATACACAGACGCCTGTAGAGAACTGGGACAACACAGACTCTTACCAGGATTACTTTGATTTGGATGACAAAGACGCAGACGTGCTACTGTGAGTATGCAGCTTTGGCTTCTAAACATTTGATCGCTTGACCGTATGTGCGCAACTTTTTTTTGCGTATGTACGTAACTTTTTTAAAATATATAAGCTTTATGAACCTTGGGTTAGGTGAATGGTCATTTGGGCTGAGTGATTGTGTGTGTTGATCAGGTGTTTGAATTGTATTGGCGTGTTCTATGGAGCTAGGAGCTAGCATAGGAGCTAGGAGCTAGCATAACAAACACGCAGGTGTTTTTAATGCAGGATTAATTTGTGGCATATTAAATATAAGCCTGGTTGTGTTGTGGCTAATAGAGTATATATATGTCTTGTGTTTATTTACTGTTGTAGTCATTCCCAGCTGAATATCAGGTCACCCCCGGCTCTCACAGCATCTTCCCTATCTGAATAGCTTCAACTCCCCACTAGTCCTTCACTTGCACTTTCCTCATCCACAAATCTTTCATCCTCGCTCAAATTAATGGGGAAATTGTCGCTTTCTCGGTCCGAATCTCTCTCACTTCATGCGGCCATCATTGTAAACAATAGGGAACTTTGCGTATATGTTCAACTGACTACGTCACGCTACTTCCGGTAGGTGCAAGCCTTTTTTTTATCAGATACCAAAAGTTGCAATCTTTATCGTCGTTGTTCTATACTAAATCCTTTCAGCAAAAATATGGCAATATCGCGAAATGATCAAGTATGACACATAGAATAGATCTGCTATCCCCGTTTAAATAAAAAAAAATCATTTCAGTAGGCCTTTAAGCTATTTTTGGGTTCATTGAGGTTAGCTGATTTGACTTGTTTTGGAAAGTCTTGACAAGCCAAATTTTCTTGTTCTATTGGCAGATAATTTTGCTTAGTTCAAATAAAATACCCCTCATTTTTGCATTTTTTATTCTTGTTTTTGAACACTGACTTTTTGCAGTGTAGATAGTGTCATAACGGAGCAATTTCATTGGATGACGAATGAGTTATACGATTATGCTTTTTTTTGTCTACAATTTGATGTTCTAGAACAGACCTGGGCATTCTGCGTCCCTTTGTGCGTCCCTGTCCGGCCCCCGTGAGGCCAATCATAAATGACAAAATACATTTTAAAAAAGTATCTATGTCGAGCGTGCAATACAACGGTGCTGCTTTTGTTTTGAAAAGCATTATTTGTATTACTTCCGTGTGGACGTATGCTCGTGTGTGATTGCGAGTGAATGTGAACAGCGGCAATCACAAATTACAAAATAAATTAAAAAATATATATATGTCGTGCGTGCAATACAACTGTGCTGCTTTTATTTTGAAAAGTGTTATTTATGGGCGTATGTCCGTGTGTGACCTGTGAGTGAAGGTGCACAGCGACAAGTGATGCACGGTTACCCCCGAGACGCTAAAAAAGAGAAAAGTTGATGAGGAACGGCGTGTTTTCAACAAGACATGGACTGCAAAGTATTTCTTTACATAAATTGAAGGTAAAGCCGTGTGCTTAATTTGCGCTACACAGCTTGCTGTGTTTAAAGAATATCATTTGAATCGCCGCTACACGATGAAGAACGAGGAAAAATACCGGAATCTGTCTGATGAAGCGCGCGCAAGGGAGGCTGATGCGTTGATGGTAAAACTGCAAACCCAACGAGGACTTTTTGCCAAATTTCACAACCCCCAGAGATGCAGCTGTCAGGACAAGTTTCGTCATTTCTCACAAAATCGCCAGAAAAAGTAAGGCGTTTTCTGACGGAGAGTTTATTAAGGAGTGCTTATTGGACTCCGTTGCGCTGATATGCCCCGGAGAAGAGGGGCGCATTTGAGAACGTGTCACTCTCCCGACGCACTGTAACGAGGCGGGTTGAGACCATCGCTGGAAACTTGGAGCTTCAGCTGAAGAACAGAACGGCCGACTTTGACTGTTTTTCGCCGGCTTTGGATCGGAGATGTACGTGACACCGCCCAGCTGCTCATCTTCTCACGTGGGATAACTGCAGACTTTCAAATCACGGAGGAGCTGGCAGCCATGCAGTCAATAAAAAAGACAACCACAGGTAATGACTTGTTCACATACACTACCGTTCAAAAGTTTGGGGTCACATTAAAATGTCCTTATTTTTCAATGAAGATAACTTTAAACTAGTCTTAACTTTAAAGAAATACACTCTATACATTGCTAATGTGGTAAATGACTATTCTAGCTGCAAATGTCTGGTTTTTGGTGCAATATCTAGATAGGTGTATAGAGGCCCATTTCCAGCAACTATCACTCCAGTGTTCTAATGGTACAATGTGTTTGCTCATTGGCTCAGAAGGCTAATTGATGATTAGAAAACCCTTGTGCAATCGTGTTCACACATCTGAAAACAGTTTAGCTCGTTACAGAAGCTACAAAACTGACCTTCCTTGGAGCAGATTGAGTTTCTGGAGCATCACATTTGTGGGGTCAATTAAACGCTCAAAATGGCCAGAAAAAGAGAACTTTCATCTGAAACGCGACAGTCTATTCTTGTTCTTAGAAATGAAGGCTCGAACACAAAATTGTTTGGGTGACCCCAAACTTTTGAACGGTAGTGTAGGTAAATGCGTGTTCGGACATGTTAGGACTGAAATGGGACAAGCTGGCAGGTGTGACAACAGATGGTTGTCCAAATCTGACGGGGAATAATGTTGGACTTTTAAAGAGGATGCAGGATAAAGTGACAGAAATGGACATTTTTGCATTGTATTATACATCAGGAAGTGTTGTGTAAGACAGTGTTACAAATAAAACCATCAAAAGCAATATGGTTTTGTATAAAGTTAAGTTAGGTTGAATGAAATTATTATTATTATTATTATTATTTATCTTACGGTATATCAAAAATAATTTAAGCAAAATTTAATCGGAATATTGTCGGTGTGGCCCTCCAGCAGTGCTCAGGTTGCTCATGCGGCCCCCGGTAAAAATGAATTGCCCACCCCTGTTCTAGAAGCAAGACCTACTGTTAAATCACAAATTCTTAAAGCCCAACCAAGTTGTAGTCATGGAAAATAAAGCGGTGTTTGCTTCTTATTTAATTTGAGGTCTGGGTGACATTTCATCGCGCTAACTCGGGCCTCCTCTGACTCAAAAAAAGGAAAACCGTCACGGTAAAAGTTTCTACGTTCCACTGCAGAAGGACTCCGTGGGCAGAGCCGTCCTTCAAGTGGAACAACATTTCAGTCACAATAATATCATTTTCCCCCCCCGCAGCAGAGTGAGTCACCTCATTGTGTAATTCTAGCGAGGAAGTGTGAGGAAACTATGAACAGCTTCAGTGTGGTTTTCCTCTTTTGCACATGTCTCATCTGCAGGTGTGCTAATAGACAAGTGACTGTGGTGAGGCGAGGGGTCATAAGAAGGGGCGTCACACGCTTACCACTAAGCTCCTGAATGCTGCAGTCGCCTTGACCATGTCTGGGAAGTCCGGGTGGCCTTCCTGTGACCAGCACACAAAACACAAACCCAGGAGTTCAGCATTTGAGACAAAATTGCACTTGTTTGTACCTTCAATCCTCTTCCGTATTACATGTCACGTATCTACATGTTATGTATCTACTGTCACGTATCTACATGTCACGTATCTACATGTCACGTATCTACATGTCACGCATCTACATGTTACGCATTTACATGTTACGTATCTAAATGTTACGTACCTACATGTTACGTACCTACATGTTACGCATCTACATGTTACGCATCTACATGTTACGTATCTACATGTCATGTATCTACATGTTACAGAGCTACATGTTACGTATCTACATGTTACGTATCTACATGTCACGTATCTACATGTCACGTATCTACATGTCACGTATCTACATGTCACGTATCTACAGGTCACGTATCTAAATGTTCCGCATCTACATGTCACGCATCTACATGTCACGCATCTACATGTCACGTATCTACATGTTACGTATCTACATGTTACGTATCTACATGTCACGTATCTACATGTCGCGCATCTACATGTCACGCATCTACATTTTACGCATCTACATGTTACGTACCTACATGTTACGCATCTACATGTTACGCATCTACATGTTACGTATCTACATGTTACGTACCTACATGTTACGCATCTACATGTTACGCATCTACATGTTACGCATCTACATGTTACGCATCTACATGTTACGCATGTACATGTTACGTATCTACATGTTACGTATCTACATGTTACGTATCTACATGTCACGTATCTACATGTCACGGAGCTACATGTCACGTATCTACATGTTACGTATCTACATGTTACGCATCTACATGTCACGGAGCTACATGTCACGTATCTACATGTCACGTATCTACATGTCACGTATCTACATGTCACGTATCTACATGTTACGTATCTACATGTTACGTGTCTACATGTTACGTATCTACATGTCACGTATCTACATGTCATGTATCTACATGTCACGTATCTACATGTTACGCATCTACATGTTACGCATCTACATGTTACGCATCTACATGTTACGTATCTACATGTCATGTATCTACATGTTACAGAGCTACATGTTACGTATCTACATGTTACGTATCTACATGTCACGTATCTACATGTTACGTATCTACATGTCACGTATCTACATGTCACGTATCTACATGTCACGTTTCTACAGGTCACGTATCTAAATGTTACGCATCTACATGTCACGCATCTACATGTCACGCATCTACATGTTACGTATCTACATGTTACGTATCTACATGTCGCGTATCTACATGTCGCGTATCTACATGTCACGCATCTACATGTTACGCATCTACATGTTACGTACCTACATGTTACGCACCTACATGTTACGCATCTACATGTTACGCATCTACATGTTACGTATCTACATGTTACGCACCTACATGTTACGCATCTACATGTTACGCATCTACATGTTACGCATCTACATGTTACGCATCTACATGTTACGTATCTACATGTTACGCATCTACATGTTACGTATCTACATGTTACGTATCTACATGTTACGTATCTACATGTCACGTATCTACATGTCACGGAGCTACATGTCACGTATTTACATGTTACGTATCTACATGTCACGTATCTACATGTCACGTATCTACATGTCACGTATCTACATGTCATGTATCTACATGTCACGTATCTCCATGTTACGCATCTACATGTTACGCATCTACATGTTACGCATCTACATGTTACGCATCTACATGTTACGTATCTACATGTCATGTATCTACATGTCATGTATCTACATGTCACGTATCTACATGTTACGTATCTACATGTTACGTACTTACATGTTACAGATGAAAGAATAGTACCGGTACTTTTCAAAGGCAGTGTAGTACTGATTTTAATCAATGAGTATGGCGGTACTTAATTAGTAGCGGTATAGTGAACAACATATGATGATGATGATGGTGTATAGTGAACAACATGTGATGATGATGATGGTGTATAGTGAACAACATATGATGATGATGGTGTATAGTGAACAACATGTGATGATGATGATGGTGTATAGTGAACAACATGTGATGATGATGGTGTATAGTGAACAACATATGATGATGATGATGGTGTATAATGAACAACATATGATGATGATGATGGTGTATAGTGAACAACATATGATGATGATGGTGTATAGTGAACAACATGTGATGATGATGATGATGGTGTATAGTGAACAACATATGATGATGATGGTGTATAATGAACAACATGTGATGATGATGATGATGATGGTGTATAGTGAACAACATATGATGATGATGATGTATAATGAACAACATGTGATGATGATGATGATGGTGTATAGTGAACAACATATGATGATGATGATGTATAATGAACAACATGTGATGATGATGATGATGGTGTATAGTGAACAACATATGATGATGATGATGTATAATGAACAACATGTGATGATGATGATGATGGTGTATAGTGAACAACATATGATGATGATGATGGTGTATAGTGAACAACATATGATGATGATGATGGTGTATAGTGAACAACATATGATGATGATGGTGTATAATGAACAACATGTGATGATGATGATGGTGTATAGTGAACAACATATGGTGATGATGATGGTGTATAGTGAACAATATATGATGATGATGATGGTGTATAGTGAACAGCATATGATGATGATGGTGTATAGTGAACAACATATGATGATGATGGTGTATAATGAACAACATATGATGATGATGGTGTATAGTGAACAACATATGGTGATGATGATGGTGTATAGTGAACAATATATGATGATGATGATGGTGTATAGTGAACAGCATATGATGATGATGGTGTATAGTGAACAACATGTGCTGATGATGATGATGGTGTATAGTGAACAACATGTGATGATGATGATGGTGTATAGTGAACAACATGTGATGATGATGGTGTATAGTGAACAACATGTGATGATGATGATGGTGTATAGTGAACATGTGATGATGATGGTGTATAGTGAACAACATGTGATGATGGTGGTGTATAGTGAACAACATGTGATGATGATGATGGTGTATAGTGAACATGTGATGATGATGATGGTGTATAGTGAACAACATGTGATGATGATGGTGTATAGTGAACAACATGTGATGATGATGGTGTATAGTGAACATGTGATGATGATGATGGTGTATAGTGAACAACATATGATGATGATGATGGTGTATAGTGAACAACATGTGATGATGATGATGATGGTGTATAGTGAACAACATATGATGATGGTGTATAGTGAACAACATGTGATGATGATGGTGTATAGTGAACAACATATGATGATGATGATGGTGTATAGTGAACAACATGTGATGATGGTGGTGTATAGTGAACAACATGTGATGATGATGGTGTATAGTGAACAACATATGATGATGATGGTGGTGTATAGTGAACAACATGTGATGATGATGATGATGGTGTACCTCCACGTGTCTCTCCAGCTCCTGCAGCAGGGTGGGGTACTTGTCCAGCCTCATGAAGGGCTTGCTGAGGCTGCTGGTGAGGGTGAGGACACCAGGAGGGTTAGCTCCTTGGCTCTCCATCAACTTGTCAAGATCCTCACTGGGCAAGAAGAAAAAGATACTCTTTAACAGCAACGCTGAGGTGAGACTACCATCATCCCTGAGTGACACCGACCACGTGTACATCTTTCAACACAATATTCTTTTTTATTACATACCATTTTCTCAGCAAAAAAAGGTCAATAGTCGGGGTGTGAACCTCTAAAGGCTTAGCGGCCACATGCGTGGACAGCAACTTTTAGCTCTTATTTACAAAATTGTGTACACTACTGAAATGGGGTCTTATGGCCACTTATGTGGACACTTATACCGCCATCTGGTGGTGTCAGAAGAGTATAACATACAATGGAATTTGGGGGAAAAAAAGTGTAAAAATAAGAATTAGCATGTCACTACACATGAAGTACACGTTTGTGTACTTATGGACTAAGTACATCATATCAAAAGATGATTCTTAGTTTTTATTCTAATTAGGGTCCAATAAGCCCAAATAGCAAAGAGAAATAAAAAAAAAGCATGTAAACAAACAGCTTGGGCCTTAAGAGGTTTTAAGGCACAAATTCAGACTACTCAGGACCTTCGTATTGGGAGGCACATGCACTAACCCCTGTGCCACCGTGCTGCAACTTTCAAAAATGATGAATTGAATTAAGAATTGGGATATACAAAAATCGCGATTCGAGTCGATTTTTGGTGTGCAGCCCCCAGTCAATAGTACACAATAACGAAACAAAGGTCATCTACTACTCATTGAAATGCTTTGGTTCTTGCCCTCAAAGTCCGCGTGAATTATTCCCAAAGTTTGTAAACATGAAGAAAAACAAAAAATAAAAATGATTTTAAATATTGACCTAATCACTCTAGTAACAATAACATGTGGATACTACCCTTGGATCCATCTGCCCTCTTCTTACATGTCCTGTGAAAATGCTGACACACCAACAGTTGTTATATTATCCTCTCGCTCATATCAGTGTTCAAAAACAAGACAAAAAAAATACAAGAATAAGGGGTATTTTACTTGAACTAAGCAAAATTATCTGCCAATAAAACAAGAAAATTTGGCTTGTCAAGACTTTCCAAAACAAGTCAAATGAGCTAACCTCAATGAACCCAAAAATACCTTCAAACAAGTATATTCTCACTAATAACAAGTGTACTACTATAGGAGTACGTATTTTCTATTGTTTCATTGAAAATAAAACCGCAAAGTCCATTTGGCTGTCATCTGTTTTAATTATGGGACACAATCGTGTCAAAGTCATGATTTTTGGTTTTTATTTACATGCTTGAAATAAGAAATGATGACTTTAAAGGCCTACTGAAAGCCACTACTAGCGACCACGCAGTCTGATAGTTTATATATCAATGATGAAATTTTGACATTGCAACACATGCCAATACGGCCGGGTTAACTGAAAAAAGTGACATTTAAATTTCCCGGGAAATATCCGGCTGAAACGTCGCGGTATGACGACGTATGCGCGTGACGAAGTCAGAGTAACGGAAGTTATGGTACCCCGTAGAATCCTATACAAAAAGCTCTGTTTTCATTTCATAATTCCACAGTATTCTGGACATCTTTTGCAATTTGTTTAATGAACAATGAAGGCTGCAAAGAAGACAGTTGTAGGTGGGATCCGTGTATTAGCAGCGGACTACAGCAACACAACCAGGAGGACTTTGTTGGAGCGCTAGCCGCGCTAGCCGCCGACCTCACCTTGACTTCCTACGTCTCCGGGCCGCCAAACGCATCGGGTGAAGTCCTTCGTCCTTCTGCCGATCGCTGGAACGCAGGTGAGCACGGGTGTTGATGAGCAAATGAGGGCTGGCTGGCGTAGGTGGAGAGCTAATGTTTTTAGCATAGCTCTGTGCGGTCCAGTTGCTAAGTTAGCTTCAATGGCGTCGTTAGCAAAGCATTGTTAACCTTCGCCAGCCTGGAAAGCATTAACCGTGTATTTACATGTCCACGGTTTAATAGTATTGTTGATTTTCTATCTATCCTTCCAGTCAGGGGTTTATTTTTTTTGTTTCTATATGCAGTTAAAGCACGATGCTATCACGTTAGCTCGTAGCTAAAGCATTTCGCCGATGTATTGTCGTGGAGATAAAAGGCACTGAATGTCCATTTCGCGTTCTCGACTCTCATTTTCAAGAGGATATAGTATCCCAGGTGGTTTAAAATACAAATCCGTGATCCACAATAGAAAAAGGAGAGTGTGGAATCCAATGAGCCAGCTTGTACCTAAGTTACGGTCAGAGCGAAAAAAGATACGTCCTGCACTGCACTCTAGTCCTTCACTCTCACGTTCCTCATCCACAAATCTTTCATCCTCGCTCAAATTAATGGGGCAATCGTCACTTTCTCGGTCCGAATCTCTCTCGCTCCATTGTAAACAACGGGGAATTGTGAGGAATACTAGCTCCTGTGACGTCACGCTACTTTTTATCAGCGAGCAAAAGTTGCGAACTTTATCGTCGATGTTCTCTACTAAATCCTTTCAGCAAAAATATGGCGATATCGCGAAATGATCAAGTATGACACATAGAATGGATCTGCTATTCCCGTTTAAATTTTAAAAAATCATTTCAGTAGGCCTTTTAAAAAAGTACTTTTCTACTTGTGAGTGTTGATGACACAGCTTTGCAACACTTGATATTCTAGTTTCAAGCATGTTTTACTCAATATAGCTCATCAAATCTCAGCAACAAGCTGTAATATCTTACTGACATCATTTAGGACCAAAACACTTCAAACAAGTAAAACACTCTTAACATCAAATCTGCTTAGTGAGAAGAATGATCTTATCAGACAGAAAACAAGCAAATATCAGCCTTATTTGACATGTTTCATCTTATTTAGATGTCAGTTTTTGCAGTGTACATAAGGATGGTGAATGATAAACAGCACATCTCTTTCTAATTGTTGTATATTTCCAGTACGACTGCCCTAATAATGTGATCAGAGTGCAGACCCTGAATGTACGGAAATTTCCCAGGACATTCGGAGCTGAATATTCAAAATGGCAGCCTGAAATTGTGGCATTCTGCGAAGTTTGGACGCTATTTTCACATAGTTTGCAGACCATAATTCCAAGTGGATATGGTGGAATGGATACAATAAAGCGTTTTAAGTCAACTTGTTCTTCTACTCTACTGCTGCTTTGAAGGGCGGCCTAACCGCGAGTGTGCACATCCTGTCAACATGCAGCTTCCTGTGTGCAGGCCCAGTTAATAGTGATGAACCCACTCCTCATGACGTCATCACCTGCTGCATACCACACACATATGCAGCCTGCGTTTACCATCCTGTACGCAAGCCTGACACCTGGTGGCTTCAACAACAACTGCACCCAGACCAAGGGACCCTTGCACAACCTAAATGTTCAGTTAAGACGCTCACCTGTGGTCAGTGAGGATGCAGACCGCCACCTGTGTGCTCACCTGTGGTCAGTGAGGATGCAGACCGCCGACGGGTGGCTGGAGCAGTAGGCCAAGTAGAGAGACTTGATCTGACTGGACACGTTCAGGTAGCATCCCGCCAGGTGCTGCTGACCCTCGGGGACTCTGCCATGACAGGTGAGATGCAGACATGTTCAGGAGAGAAACATCTGGTGTTGGTCCAGGAGTGTCTTTGTCTTTATAGAACTGCACAATCCTGTTTAAAACCTTAAAGTGGACTGGGGACTTTTCCCATCCTTTTTTTGGCCATACCTCTGTTTGTGTTATTATGAAGAATGTCTTCCCAAGACCATTTTTATTGTTTATATTTTGACTTCAAACTCTTCCAGATATCAAAGATACTCGGTGGTACTCGGACGAAAAAGTCCTCAGGTAGCAGTGGTAATAATAAATCATGATCATGATGAAATACATGAAATGAACTTTTATTCATTCATAACCAGTGTTGGGTTAGTTCCTGAAAACCAGAAACTAGTTACAATTACTAGTTACTTAATTTCAAAAGTAACTCAGTTACTAACATCAAAAAGTAATGCGTTACTGTGAAAAGTAACTATTTAGTTACTTCTTTTTTTCTTCTTTTTTTTAAAAGCTCCCATTAATGCCCTTTTAGCCTTCATTACAATACTGTTATCGCACTTGAGAATAATACAATCTGTTGATCAACTTGACATGCATTTTTATTTTAACATAATTAATGAAAAACAGTGCAACAAAAAAAGGCATTTCTCCTTTCTGTAAACTTGGACCAATGACCATTAATAAAAAACAAGTTAAAGTGCAACATAAGAAGGCACATCATCTTCCTTGAAACATAAGATAGTGAAATAAAGCCTGATGCTGCTGTCTTCCACACTTGGAGCCATGGATTGTACAATCCTTGTTGTCAGTGGCAGGATCATTGACACAGATGGTGAAGTTTCAGTGCTCAGTAGAGATGTAACACTTTTGAGGGGTTTAAGCACCTGGAGGACCTCCTCTGCCACTCTCACATCATCATCAGACAGGTTGATGATGTCTTTGACATTTTTCTTCAGGGTCTTGTGGGTCAATGCAGAGTATATAGCTGCCTGCTGCTCCGACATATCATAAGTGGAGTTCCACTTCGTTTGGACATCATGTATGAGCTTTATGAGTAGGCGGTTTTAGCATTTCTTGCTTTGTCTTAAGTACATGAGCAGCTGTTGTGACAGGTGAGATGCAGACATGTTCAGGAGAGAAACATCTGGTGTTGGTCCAGGAGTGTCTTTGTCTTTATAGAACTGCACAATCCTGTTTAAAACCTTAAAGTGGACTGGG
Source organism: Entelurus aequoreus (assembly GCF_033978785.1). Lineage (NCBI taxonomy): Eukaryota > Metazoa > Chordata > Actinopteri > Syngnathiformes > Syngnathidae > Entelurus > Entelurus aequoreus. The sequence goes on from NC_084734.1 coordinate 6,339,121, forward strand.
GACTTTTTTTTTTAAAAGCTCCCATTAATGCCCTTTTAGCCTTCATTACAATACTGTTATTGCACTGGAGAATAATACAATCTGTTGATCAACTTGACATGCATTTTTATTATCATTTTAACATAATTAATGAAAAACAGTGCAACACAAAAAGGCATTTCTCCTTTCTTTAAACTTGGACCAATGACCATTAATAAAAAACAAGTTAAAGTGCAACATAAGAAGGCACATCATCTTCCTTGAAACATAGATAGTGAAATAAAGCCTGATGCTGCTGTCTTCCACACTTGGAGCCATGGATTGTACAATCCTTGTTGTCAGTGGCAGGATCATTGACACTTTTGAGGGGTTTAAGCACCTGGAGGACCTCCTCTGCCACTCTCACATCATCATCAGACAGGTTGATGATGTCTTTGACATTTTTCTTCAGGGTCTTGTGGGTCAATGCAGAGTATATAGCTGCCTGCTGCTCCAACATATCATAAGTGGAGTTCCACTTCGTTTGGACATCATGTATGAGCTTTATGAGTAGGCAGTTTTAGCATTTCTTGCTTTGTCTTAAGTACATGAGCAGCTGTTGTGCTAGGAAACCTCCTTCCTGATCCATCCTATTGACTTGAGATGTGATGCCAAATTCACTACATGTGCAAAGCACCTGTCTGTGGTCCCAGTCCTGCCTCATTCACTGCATTTAGGTGATTTTTGGCATTATCACGTGTGACTGGGATATCTTTATCTTCCATTCCTCCACTGCTCGTGTCAGTACCCGCGCAAGGGGACTCTCGTAGAAGGGGCGTGTCTTCTCATCTGCCAGTCTGCTGTGATGAAGTGAGCGCTTATCGTCACATAGTTTCCCTGGGCGTGCACCAGTCTGTCGCGAGCGCAACAGATGATGCTCTGGATCAGGGGTCACCAACCTTTTTGAAAGCAAGAGCTACTTCTTGGGTAGTGATTAATGCGAAGGGCTACCAGTTTGATACACACTTAAATAAATTGCCAGAAATAGCCAATTTGCTCAATTTACCTTAAACTCTATGTTTTTATTAATAATTAATGATATTTACACTTAATTGAACGGTTTAAAAGAGGAGAAAACACGAAAAAAATGACAATTAAATTTTGAAACATAGTTTATCTTCAATTTCGACTCTTTAAAATTCAAAATTCAACCGAAAAAAAGAAGAGAAAAACTAGCTAATTCGAATCTTTTTGAAAAAATTTAAAAAATAATTTATTGAACATCATTAGGAATTTTTCCTGATTAATATTAATTTTAGAATTTTGATGACATGTTTTAAATAGGTTAAAATCCAATCTACACTTTGTTAGAATATATAACAAATTGGACCAAGCTATATTTCTAACAAAGACAAATCATTATTTCTTCTAGATTTTCCAGAACAAAAATTTTAAAAGAAATTCAAAAGACTTTGAAATAAGATTTAAATTTGATTCTACAGATTTTCTAGATTTGCCAGAGAATTTTTTTTGAATTTTAATCATAATAAGTTTGAAGAAATATTTCACAAATACTCTTCATCGAAAAAACAAATTAAAATGTATTTATTATTCTTTACAATAAAAAAAATAAATTTACTTGAACATTTATTTAAATTGTCAGGAAAGAAGAGGAAGGAATTTAAAAGGTAAAAAGGTATATGTGTTTAAAAATCCTAAAATCATTTTTAAGGTTGTATTTTTTCTCTAAAATTGTCTTTCTGAAAGTTAAAAGAAGCAAAGTAAAAAAAATAATGAATTTATTTAAACAAGTGAAGACCAAGTCTTTAAAAAATGTTCTTGGATTTTCAAATTCTATTTGAGTTTTGTCTCTCTTAGAATTAAAAATGTCGGGCAAAGCGAGACCAGCTTGCTAGTAAATAAATACAATTTAAAAAATAGAGGCAGCTCACTGGTAAGTGCTGCTATTTGAGCTATTTTTAGAACAGGCCAGCGGGCTACTCATCTGGTCCTTACGGGCTACCTGGTGCCCGCGGGCACCGCGTTGGTGACCCCTGCTCTGGATAGTTCATCCACAACTTTTTTCTTCTCCTGCTCATAAAGACCTGGCACAATCTTATCGCTGAAGTGGGTGCGCGACGGGATGTCGTAACGTGGCTCGAGCACGTTCAGCATGTGTTTAAAAGCCTCGTCTTGCACAACCGAGTCTGCACCCATAAACACACCGATTAAATGGCGCGGGGCGTTCAAGCTCCTCCGTTACTCCGCTCGCCATGACCACGCTGTGTGTGGACGGAACGTGCATGCGAACAACCTTTTTGTTTTGTTTTATATATCAAACCGCGGATCACGTGTGTGCCTCCCCCCGCAGCCACACCCAGACACACACACACACACACACACGCCTCTTTTCTTCTCTCCGGCGTGTGACAGAGGAAGATTCAAAAGAAAGACACCGCAGCGCTTCTGTTTCGAGCCGATACTACATAAAAAATAACATGAAATAACGCAGTAACGCATCGTGTAGTAACGGTAACTGAGTTACTGAATATAAAAAAATAACGCGTTAGATTACTAGTTACCGCCGAAACTAACGGCGTTAGTCCCAACACTGTGCATAACATACATTGACACAGGTTCATTTTGAATGGACTTAATAACAGTTAGAGATGCTACCTCAGCAGAAGCATTTAAGTCCCATCTTAAAAACTCATTTGTATACTCTAGCCTTTAAATAGACCCCCTTTCTAGACCAGTTGATCTGCCGTTTCTTTTCTGCTCTGCCCCCCTCTCCTTTGTGGAGGGGGAGTGCACAGATTAGGTGACCAAAGATGATTCGCTAGCTGTCCAAAGTCGGGACCCAGGGTGGACCACTCATCTGTGCATCAGTTGGGGACGTCTCTGCGCTGCTGACCCGTCTCCACTCAAGATGATCTCCTGCTGGTCCCACTATGGACTGGACTCTCACTATTATGTTAGATCCACTATGGACTGGACTCTCACACTATTATGTTAGATCCACTATGGACTGGACTCTCACACTATTATGTTAGATCCACTATGGACTGGACTCTCACTATTATGTTAGATCCACTATGGACTTGACTCTCACAATTATGTTAGATCCACTATGGACTGGACTCTCACACTATTATGTTAGATCCACTATGGACTGGACTCTCACACTATTATCTTAGATCCACTATGGACTGGACTCTCACACTATTATGTTAGATCCACTATGGACTGGACTCTCACACTATTATGTTAGATCCACTATGGACTGGACTCTCACACTATTATGTTGGATCCACTATGGACTGGACTCTCACACTATTATGTTAGATCCACTATGGACTGGACTCTCACACTATTATGTTAGATCCACTATGGACTGGACTCTCACACTATTATGTTAGATCCACTATGGACTGGACTCTCACACTATTATGTTAGATCCACTATGGACTGGACTCTCACACTATTATGTTAGATCCACTATGGACTGGACTCTCACACTATTATGTTAGATCCACTATGGACTGGACACTCACTATTATGTTAGATCCACTATGGACTGGACTCTCACACTATTATGTTAGATCCACTATGGACTGGACTCTCACACTATTATGTTAGATCCACTATGGACTGGACTTTCACACTATTATGTTAGATCCACTATGGACTGGACTCTCACACTATTATGTTAGATCCACTATGGACTGGACTCTCACACTATTATGTTAGATCCACTATGGACTGGACTCTCACTATTATGTTAGATCCACTATGGACTGGACTCTCACTATTATGTTAGATCCACTATGGACTGGACTCTCACACGCAATTATATCAAATTGGCATTCAAAGGGTTTAAAATATAAATGTCAAATAAGCATTTTGTGTTTGCTATTTTATTTAGGGCTGAATTTGAGAGATTTTAGCAAACAAAAATGAAAAAATTTTTTTTTTTTTTGTCCTGGCACTACTAAACTGCTATTAAATGAGGGATGCTTCAGAGGTTTAGGACATGCAGCAACTATTTTCCAAGATAATAAATAGGGATGTCCGATAATGGCTTTTTGCCGATATACGATATTCCGATATTGTCCAACTCTTTATATACCGATACCGATATCAACCGATATATGCAGTCGTGGAATTAACACATTATTATGCCTAATTTGGACAACCAGGTATGGTGAAGATAAGGTGCTTTTTAAAAAAATTAGTAAAATAAGATAAATAAATTAAAAACATTTTCTTGAATAAAAAAGAAAGTAAAACAATATAAAAACAGTTACATAGAAACTAGTAATGAATGAAAATGAGTCAAATTAAGTGTTAAAGGTTAGTACTATTAGTGGAGCAGCAGCACGCACAATCATGTGTGCTTACGGACTGTATCCCTTGCAGACTGTATTGATATATATTGATATATAATGTAGGAACCAGAATATTAATAACTAGGGATGTCCGATAATGGCTTTTTGCCGATATCTGATATTCCGATATTGTCCAACTCTTTAATTACCGGTATCAACCGATATATACAGTCGTGGAATTAACACATTATTTTGCCTAATTTGGACAACCATGTATGGTGAAAATAAGGTACTTTATAAAAAATAAAATAAAATAAGATAACTAAATTAAAAACATTTTGTTGAATAAAAAAGAAAGTACAACAATATAAAAACAGTTACATAGAAACTAGTAATGAATGAAAATGAGTAAAATTAACTGTTAAAGGTTAGTACTATTAGTGGAGCAGCAGCACGCACAATCATGTGTGCTTACGGACTGTATCCCTTGCAGACTGTATTGATATATATTGATATATAATGTAGGAACCAGAATATTGATAACAGAAAGAAATGGGGGAGGGAGGTTTTTTGGGTTGGTGCACTAATTGTAAGTGTATCTTGTGTTTTTTATGTTGATTTAATAAAAAAAAAAGAAAATTAAAAAATAAAAACGATACAGATAATAAAAAATCCGATACCGATAATTTTCGATATCACATTTTAACGCATTTATCGGACATCCCTATTAATAACAGAAAGAAACAACCCTTTTGTGTGAATGAGTAAATGGGGGAGGGAGGTTTTTTTGGGTTGGTGCACTAATTGTAAGTGTATCTTGTGTTTTTTATGTGGATTTAATTAAAAAAACAAATTAAAAATAAAAAAAAAACGATACCGATAATAAAAAAAACGATACCGATAATTTCCGATATTACATTTTAACGCATATATCGGCGGATAATATCGGCAGGCCGATATTATCGGACATCCCTATTAATAACAGAAAGAAACAACCCTTTTGTGTGAATGAGTGTAAATGGGGGAGGGAGGTTTTTTGGGTTGGTGCACTAATTGTAAGTGTATCTTGTGTTTTTTATGTGGATTTAATTAAAAAAAACAAAAAACAAAAAAAAAACAAAAAAAAACGATACAGATAATAAAAAATCCGATACCGATAATTTTCGATATTACATTTTAACGCATTTATCGTCCGATAATATCGGCAGGCCGATATTATCGGACATCCCTATTAATAACAGAAAGAAACAACCCTTTTGTGTGAATGAGTGTAAATGGGGGAGGGAGGTTTTTTTGGGTTGGTGCACTAATTGTAAGTGTATCTTGTGTTTTTTATGTGGATTTAATTAAAAAAAAAAAAAAACAAAAAAAAAACAAAAAAAAACGATACAGATAATAAAAAATCCGATACCGATAATTTTCGATATTACATTTTAACGCATTTATCGTCCGATAATATCGGCAGGCCGATATTATCGGACATCCCTATTAATAACAGAAAGAAACAACCCTTTTGTGTGAATGAGTGTAAATGGGGGGAGGGAGGTTTTTTTGGGTTGGTGCACTAATTGAAAGTGTATCTTGTGTTTTTTATGTGGATTTAATTAAAAAAAACAAAAAAAACAACAAAAAAAAACGAAACCGATAATAAAAAAACCGATACCGATAATTTCCGATATTACATTTTAACGCATATATCGGCAGGCCGATATTATCGGACATCTCTAATAATAAATCATACAACAGTCTAGTTTGTCTCCTCTAAGTCCTGGTGTGCCTAATGATGTGGCCGGTGCAAACATCAACCTCCTTCCGCGGCGAGACTTACTTGGTACATTCCTCCAAGGAGGCACACAAGCCCTGCTGGAAGGTGAGGATCTCCTCCAGGTTCCCACACAAGGTGGCGCTGTCTGCACTGCTCAGCCTGCACACGCAGCAACACAAAGGTTGCAGGAAAGAGGTTAGAACCAAATGAGTGGAGTATATTTGTGCACTTTATTCAAAGCTGCTGCACTTTATATACTTCTGCACTTTAAAATACTTAAACTTGACTTAACTCACATGCCCTCTGTGTATTGTACTTGTATTTTAAATTGTTTATCATTACGTCATTGTAACATTGTTGTGTATTTTCAATCCTGTGTCATTTTAACGCGGAGGTTAGACGCACCGTCATCTTCTTACCGCAACTGCACGTCGTCCTTCAAAGAAACAAACACTTCCATGAAGTATAAAAGGTGACTTACTTGTCGCTGGCTTGCAACGGTCGCAAGTAGCAAGTGAGCAGCGTCTGCAGCTCTTTGACAAACTCTCGCTCGTGTTCCAAGATGTCCTGAACCACCTGCGGGACGCACAGCATCTCTTGGGGTTTAGTCATCTTACACCTCTCTTCAAGTAACAAACACACTAACTAGTCTGGGCAAAGCAAAACAACATTTTTAAAAAAGCTGTCCATTATTTAATTTCATTAACATTGATAATAATGAAAATGCATGTTGCCAGATGGCCATAATGTATCCTTAAGGACATTTTGTCACTTTTAAATAAATTTTTAAAAAGCTGTCCATTATTTTGCTGCTCATCTTACTCAAAATGTTTTGATTTTGCTGCAAAAAAAGAATAACTATCAACAATAAATAAGTACCAAACACAAAGAAATGTCAAAAGACAGCAAAACAAATATATATATATTTTTTTCCAAATAGCCGTCAATTCTTTTGCTGCTATTTTTACTCAAAATATAATGTTTTGCTGAAAAAATCTAATTAACATTGATAATAATTAAAAATGCATGTTGCCAGATGGCCATAATGTATCCTTAAGGACATTTTGTCACTTTTAAATACATTTTTAAAAAGCTGTCCATTATTTTGCTGCTCATCTTACTCAAAATGTTTTGATTTTGCTGCAAAAAAAGAATAACTATCAACAATAAATAAGTACCAAACACAAAGAAATGTCAAAAGACAGCAAAACAAATATATATATATTTTTTTCCAAATAGCCGTCAATTCTTTTGCTGCTATTTTTACTCAAAATATAATGTTTTGCTGAAAAAATCTAATTAACATTGATAATAATTAAAAATGCATGTTGCCAGATGGCCATAATGTATCCTTAAGGACATTTTGTCACTTTTAAATACATTTTTAAAAAGCTGTCCATTATTTTGCTGCTCATCTTACTCAAAATGTTTTGATTTTGCTGCAAAAAAAGAATAACTATCAACAATAAATAAGTACCAAACACAAAGAAATGTCAAAAGATAGCAAAACAAATATATTTTTTTCCAAATAGCCGTCAATTCTTTTGCTGCTATTATTACTCAAAATATAATATTTTGCTGCAAAAATCCAATTAACATTGATAACAATTAAAAATGCATGTTGCCAGATGGCCATAATGTATCCTTAAGGACATTTTGTCATTTTTAAATACATTTTTAAAAAGCTGTCCATTATTTTGCTGCTCATCTTACTCAAAATGTTTTGATTTTGCTGCTAAAAAAGAATAAATATGAACACTAAATAAGTACCAAACACAAAGAAATGTCAAAAGACAGCAAAACAAATATATATATATTTTTCCAAATAGCCGTCAATTCTTTTGCTGCTATTATTACTCAAAATATAATATTTTGCTACAAAAAAAGTAATTAACATTGATAATAATTAAAAATGCATGTTGCCAGATGGCCATAATGTATCCTTAAGGACATTTTGTCACTTTTAAATACATTTTTAAAAAGCTGTCCATTATTTTGCTGCTCATCTTACTCAAAATGTTTTGATTTTGCTGCTAAAAAAGAATAAATATGAACACTAAATAAGTACCAAACACAAAGAAATGTCAAAAGACAGCAAAACAAATATATTTTTTTCCAAATAGCCGTCAATTCTTTTGCTGCTATTATTACTCAAAATATAATATTTTGCTGCAAAAAAAGTAATTAACATTGATAATAATTAAAAATGCATGTTGCCAGATGGCCATAATGTATCCTTAAGGACATTTTGTCACTTTTAAATACATTTTTAAAAAGCTGTCCATTATTTTGCTGCTCATCTTACTCAAAATGTTTTGATTTTGCTGCAAAAAAAGAATAAATATGAACAATAAATAAGTACCAAACACAAAGAAATGTCAAAAGATAGCAAAACAAATATATTTTTTTCCAAATAGCCGTCAATTATTTTGCTGCTATTATTACTCAAAATATAATATTTTGCTACAAAAAAAGTAATTAAAATTGATAATAATGAAAATGCATGTTGCCAGATGGCCATAATGTATCCTTAAGGACATTTTGTCATTTTTAAATACATTTTTAAAAAGCTGTCTATTATTTTGCTGCTCATCTTACTCAAAATGTTTTGATTTTGCTGCTAAAAAAGAATAAATATGAACAATAAATAAGTACCAAACACAAAGAAATGTCAAAAGACAGCAAAACAAATATATATATTTTTTTCCAAATAGCCGTCAATTCTTTTGCTGCTATTATTACTCAAAATATAATGTTTTGCTGCAAAAATCTAATTAACATTGATAATAATTAAAAATGCATGTTGTAAATAATAAAAATGTTATTTAAAATGTAAAATGTTGTTGGAAAAACCCTCAAATAAATAATAATAAAAATGTTATTCGAAATGTAAAATGTTGCAAAAACCCTCAAATAAATAAATAAAAATGTTATTCAAAATGTAAAATGTTGTTGCAAAAACCCTCAAATAAATAATAATAAAAATTGTATTCAAAATGTAAAATGTTGTTGCAAAAAAACCTCAAATAAATATTAATAATAAAAATGTTATTCAAAATGTAAAATGTTGTAGCAAAAAACCCTCAAATAAATATTAATACAAATGTTATTAAAAATGTAAAATGTTGCAAAAAACCCTCAAATAAATAATAATAAAAATGTTATTCAAAATGTAAAATGTTGTTGCAAAAAACCCTCAAATTAATATTAATACAAATGTTATTCAAAATGTAAAATGTTGTTGCAAAAAACACTCAAATAAATATTAATAATAAAAATGTTATTCAAAATGTAAAATGTTGTTGCAAAAAACACTCAAATAAATATTAATAATAAAAATGTTATTCAAAATGTAAAATGTTGCAAAAAACCCTCAAATAAATAATAATACAAATGTTATTCAAAATGTAAAATGTTGTTGCAAAAAACCCTCAAATAAATAATAAAAATGATATTCAAAATGTAAAATGTTGTTGCAAAAAACCCTCAAATAAATAATAAAAATGTTATTTAAAATGTAAAATGTTGTTGCAAAAAACACTCAAATAAATATTAATAATAAAAATGTTATTCAAAATGTAAAATGTTGTTGCAAAAAACACTCAAATAAATATTAATAATAAAAATGTTATTCAAAATGTAAAATGTTGCAAAAAACCCTCAAATAAATAATAATACAAATGTTATTCAAAATGTAAAATGTTGTTGCAAAAAACCCTCAAATAAATAATAAAAATGATATTCAAAATGTAAAATGTTGTTTCAAAAAACCCTCAAATAAATAATAAAAATGTTATTTAAAATGTAAAATGTTGTTGCAAAAAACCCTCAAATAAATAATAAAAATGTTATTCAAAATGTAAAATGTTGCAAAAAACCCTCAAATAAATATTAATACAAATGTTATTCAAAATGTAAAATGTTGTTGCAAAAAAACCCTCAAATAAACATTAATAAAAATGTTATTCAAAATGTAAAATGTTGCTGCAAAAAACAAACATATATTAAAAATAAATAACTGCACCATAATGTATCCCAGGGGACATTTCCTCACTTTAAAATAACAAAATCAAAGAAATAAATGAATGATTAAAAAAAAAAAACCTGTCAATTATTTTGCTGCTCATTTTACTCAAGACTTTCAATTCTGCTGCAAATGTCACAAATGACATGTTCTTACTGAATGAGCAAAACATGCGTGCGGTGTAGTTGCTGGACCTCGTGGGGAATTGGACGAATACAAGTTTCACAACAAAACGTGTCAAAATTGACAAAAGAGTCAACATTTGTGTGTCACTTTGAAAGTAAGAGTCCAGCAGGACGGGAATGTTGTGCACTCACCACGCTGTAGTAGCTTTTGGTCAGCTGGCTTCCTTTAGGAGACAATGGCTTCTCTGCAGAGGAAATGAAGATCCAGCAGAAGTCCAGGAGCAGGATAGTTGAGGAAACAAAGATCCAGAAGCAGGATAGTTGAGGAAACAAAGATCCAGGAGCAGGATAGTTGCTGTACTCACCGCAGGACTTGATCTCGCGCACGTAGTTGCTGGGGAACCAGCCGCTCTTCCCGCCCAGGCTGCCTTCCCACCAGCCGCCTTCCTCCTGCCGCGTCACCACGATCACGTCCCCTTTGTTGAAGGACAGCTCGTCCTCGTTGTTCTGCTTGAAGTTGAAGCGGGCCTTCACCACCAGCTGCCCGTTCTCGGACATCTCCTGCGGGAAGGCGGGACTTACAGACGCTGCATTGGTGTGGCAGAAGGAGAGAAGAGGCGTACCGCTGGCTTGGACTGGCGCCTCAGAGAGCCTTTGGACTTGGCGGAGGAGGTGGACTGACTATGAGGTCGTGGACATGACCTCTCTGCAGCGCTGTCTGCGGACACAACATGCAGACCGGGTCACGTTCCTTGCCGCACGCTCGCCATTTCACACAGGAAAGCGAGTTACAGACGGGTGTTGTCACACAGCAACACGCCATCGTGTTCAAGTCCTGTTACTGCTGGGCCTGAACATATGTACTGACCTAACAACTGTTGACATTATTTGTATGAGACTAAATGAACTAAAGGTAGTGAAGGTGTAGAGTGAAAAGGTGGCGGACCACTCTGGGTCAGTCTGGACCACTCTGGGTCAGTCTGGACCACTCTGGGTCAGTCTTGTGTTCTCAGTGAAGTTCTCACATCTGTGGAAGTCTTTGCCACTGGAGTTCAAGTCACAGTCCAACATTAGAATGTTATTAGACTGCCACATCACCCCCACTGGCTCCCCGTACAGTACCGGATCAATTACCAACTCCTTCTGTATGGCCATCCACAACCTGGCCCCTCCATACCATGTTACCAGAATCAGAATAGCGTATTTCCTTGAATAGCAGCAGGGGCGCTAATTAATTTAAAACCTCTTTGCACTCCTGCGCTTACCAAAAGCATGCGGGATGGGCAAGCATGCGCTAATTACTTTAAAACCTCTTCTTACTCCGGCGCTTACCTTATCATGAAAAGCACATTTAATAAAAAAAAAACGTTATTATGGTCTTACCTTTACTTATAAATGATGTCCATCTGCAGCTGCTTCTGATCAAAGGCAGTCTTCCTTATCTTTCTTCAGTTTTAAAAGTCTCTGGAGATATTCCTTTAATTATTACCTCCTGCTTCAATTGACAGTCCAGTTTAGAAAACTGTTTTATTTTAGATATGTAATCCTCCATGTTAAAAGTGCAAGCAAACGATCGCGGCTCACGCATGCTGCTTGTTGTCTTCTTCTGCAGCACCGGTCTTCTGCAGTACTGGTAGTCGCAAGAAGGATCACTAGCGCCCTCTACCACCAGGAGGCGGGAGTCATTTAATGACTCATATATGACCCGGCGGAAGTGCCAAGCATGCGCTAATTATTTTGCGAAACGAGTTTGACCCGGCTGTAATTCTAGGCAGGCGAATACTATATTCCCGGCGGCAATTCAAGGAGATACGGTAGTTTCTATTGCCATTGTTTGAGAACGGGTTCACAAACTAGGAATGTTTCTTGGTGCAATGGTGCAACATAAAACACATACAACACACACCAAAGTACATGTCAAACTACGTCCATAACGTAAATGACCGCCATAACCACAACACCAGGGGGAGCTCCACTAACCCCGTTAAACCCAGATTCCCATCTAACAAAGGTCTAAACCAGTGGTTCTTAACCTTGTTGGAGGTACCGAGCCCCACCAGTTTCATATGCGCATTCACCGAACCCTCCTTTTTTTTCCAAATTCAAGACAAAGTTATTATAAGTTTTTGGTAACACTTTAGTATGGGGAACATATTCTAAGTAACAAAGACTTAATTTAGAGTTATTTGGTTAGGGTTAGGGTTAGAGGGTTAGGGCCAGGGTTAGAGGGTTAGGGTTATAATAAGGCCATGCTGAATAAGGCATAAATAAGTACTTAATAATGACTAGTTAAGAGCCAATATGTTACTAATTTGCATGTTAATAAGCAACTAATTAATGCTGAATATGTTCCCCATACTAAAGTGTTACCATGTTTTATTACTGGTGCACAAAATGAAGCGTGCATGAACATCACCTTGTTCAAACAACAAAACCAACACAGTGCATA
>NC_084734.1:6356769-6459269 GCF_033978785.1 Entelurus aequoreus
GAGCAGTACCCTTTTGGATCCCCAATAATTTTAGTGGGACTTTTTTTTTTATTATTTTTTTTTTAAGTGTCATTGCTCAAAAAAATAATGAATTAAAATCAATGTTGTTATGAGTTATTGACCTTTTTAAGACTCCAATTAATATATAATCTCAAATATTCCACTTTAAAATTTTATTGGGGGAAAATATTGCATATTTTGTGTTTTTTTCCATAAAAAAACACGGTTTTCCTTGACAAAAATGGCATACAACTTAAATCTTTAAAAGCGTTATATTGACAGATAGACCTAATGTTGATCTAGAGATTTAAACCTTGAATAATAAAAATAATAATAATACTAAATAATGACACATTTGTAATATTTTTTTTGACCAAAAACTTTTGGGGTCCCCGGAATCAAGTCTGAGTGGAGGCCTAAATGTATGTTTTTTATACATAATTGTATTGGTTTTTAAAATAAAAAATATCAAAATGGCCCCCCGTTGCTTTGATTTTTCAGTGTGCGACCCTCAGTGGAAAAAGTTTGGACACCCCTGGTTTAGCAGGTAATCATCAGGCTGCGGACTCTCCCCAAATGATAATAAACACCTCCCAGTCAACTACTAGTAACATCACTATGAGCCCGTTGACCTTCTAGAAATATAAACTGCAGCTCAGCTCGCTCGCAGTCCTGGCTTGAGGTGAAGGCTAGTTAGCTTTAGCGTAACGTTAGCTCATTTTGCGGTGTGTGTGTGTGTTACGGACAGCAAAGCCCTGTCTGTCTGTTATTTCACTTGACCTTTTTCTGTGTTGACTGAGCTGTGTTGAAGCAGCAAAAAAGGACATTATGTTAAATGAAGAGTTTCTGTCTCTGATAGTTGATATAATAATGTAAGTGCATCATTAAGCCTACATGAACTCCATGGTGTTCAGGGGTGAATAGTCTCTCCTATTGCTATTGTACTATTTTTTTCAGCTATAGTTACATTAATCATTAGTAATGGAGCAGCCTAGTTTTGAATGGCAGGGTCCCTGCTATCACATGTTGATAACAATATAACATTTACATCAGGGGTCACCAACCTTTTTGAAACCAAGAGCTACTTCTTGGGTACTGATTAATGCGAAGGGCTACCAGTTTGATACACACTTAAATAAATTGCCAGAGATAGCCATTTTGCTCAATTTACCTTTAACTCTATGTTATTATTAATAATTAATGATATTTACACTTAATTGAATGGTTTAAAATAGGAGAAAACACGAAAAAAATGACAATTACATTTTGAAACATAGTTTATCTTCAATTTCGACTCTTTAAAATTCAAAATTCAACCAAAAAAAAGAAGAGAAAAACTTAAAAAAAAGAATTTATGGAACATCATTAGTAATGTTTCCTGATTAAGATTAATTTTAGAATTTTGATGACATGTTTTAAATAGGTTTAAAATCCAATCTACACTTTGTTAGAATATATAACAAATTGGACAAAGCTATATTTCTAACAAAGACAAATCATTATTTCTTCTAGATTTTCCAGAACAAAAATTTTAAAAGACATTCAAAAGACTTTGACATAAGATTTAAATTTGATTCTACAGATTTTCTAGATCTGCCAGAATATTTTTTTTGAATTTTAATCATAATAAGTTTGAAGAAATATTTCACAAATATTCTTCATCGAAAAAACAGAAGCTAAAATGAAGAATTCAATTAAAATGTATTTATTATTCTTTACAATAAAAAAAAACACATTTACTTGAACATTGATTTAAATTGTCAGGAAAGAAGAGGAAGGAATTTAAAAGGTAAAAAGGTATATGTGTTTAAAAATCCTAAAATCATTTTTAATGTTGTATTTTTTTCTCTAAAATTGTCTTTCTGAAAGTTATAAGAAGCAAAGTAAAAAAAATTAATGAATTTATTTAAACAAGTGAAGACCAAGTCTTTAAAATATTTTCTTGGATTTTCAAATTCTATTTGAGTTTTGTCTCTCTTAGAATTAAGAATGTCGGGCAAAGCGAGACCAGCTTGCTAGTAAATAAATACAATTTAAAAAATAGAGGCAGCTCACTGGTAAGTGCTGCTATTTGAGCTATTTTTAGAACAGGCCGGCGGGCTACTCATCTGGGGCCGTACTTATCAAGCTTCTTAGAGTGCCATTTTACACTTAAGTCCTGAGAATTTGCGAAATTTAGTCCTACTCTCAAACTTAAGAATAAAAGCTTTTTATCAACGTTCTTAAGTCTAAGAATCACTCCTACTCTCCACGATATTTAAGAGACCTTCAGAGGTGTCTTAAGTGGTTAGGAGTTGCCAGCAGGGGATGGCACTGAGGCGAGAGAGACGTGTGCGAACGTTCAGGGAACGGAACAATGTTTTTTTTTTTGATGACGAGCAGCTGATCAAACGGTATCGTTTAGACAGAGCGGATATTATTTTTGTCACAGATTTAATACTTTTTGATTCCTTGTTGATTTCTGCATGTGTCTGCAGTGGGCTAGTATATATAGAGCCACCCACACCAGTTTCAAATTAGTTGCCTAATTAATGAATTGGAAAGAAAATGTTATGACAGTAGCGTATGTGTGTGGCCGTGAGGTGAGTGACGTCAGTGAGTGTGTGGGCGAGAGAAGAGAGGGAGCGGTAGCGTGAGTGCCGGCGGGGACTAGTTTGTTTTGTATTATTTTGTAGTTTATTGTCAAAATATACACTCCCATTGTCCACTTAAATATTTCCAAGATATTTCTTTATTCTTAGACAACGGATTCCCTTCCGTGATTGGTCATTTCTATGGACACAGAAATGACGTCACCTAAAATTGCGTTTACGGCACATAGTAATGTCGTAATTCAGCTCTGAGTGTGACACTTAAGATTCAGTCCTACACTTCGCTGAAAGTGTGAGTAAGACGCTTGATAACTAACTTTTAAGTGCAGCTTTCAGCGAAGAATTTATTTACTCTTAAGTCAACTCTTAGCAGACTTCTTAGGAGTAATTCTAAGAAGCTTGATAAGTACGGCCCCTGGTCCTTACGGGCTACCTGGTGCCCGCGGGCACCGCGTTGGTGACCCCTGATTTACATAATAAATCAACTACAGGCTTCCCAAATGCTGTCATAAATTAAGCATGATGAGTTGACTTGAAACTGTTTAATGTTGCACTTTTTATATGTAGAAGAAAAGTTTTGTCATTTTATTTAATCTGAGCAACAACTTGAGGCAGTTTAATGTTGATTAACGTGGGCAGAATTATTATAGTGTTCCCAATGTTAAAAGGATAAAGCCATTGTTTACATATTTGGTAAATAAATAACCAAAAAATGTATATTTTGTTGTTTTCTTACTGTACTGAAAATGAACCGAACCGTGACCTCTAAACCGAGGTACGTACCGAACCGAAATGTTTCCCCCCCTAATCACAGGTGTAGAAGGTGTGCTGACCGTTGTACCTCCATGTGTCTTCTTATTCACTCACAACGGTGTGCTCCAGGATGGATAGTCCACAAAACAAGTCACTGTGACCCTTGATGGCTTTTTTTTTTTTTTTTCTTTGACAATTACACAGCCCACATGAATAATTGATTAATTGTGGAAAAACTGTTGGAGCGATCGATGGTGCAAAACCACCAAGCAGAGAGGGAAGGTCGGGGAAGGACGGCGGAGATCTTACCTTGTGTGGCAAAGTTGACGGCCAGCAAAGTGGCCAAGACTTTGGCGAAGTTCTCCCCGCTGTACAAACACTCGGGTTCAAACCCCTGCGGAGGAAGAAAGAACATTTGGAATGGGCTGAACACAAATAACAAACCACACTATGGACCACACATGACGAGGACTAGGCTTGTCCCCGTACCAATATTTTGGTACCGGTACCAAATTGTATTTCGATACTTTTCTAAATAAATGGGACCACAAAAAATGTCATTTTTGTCTTTATTTGAACAAAAAATGTTAGTGTACATGAAACATATGTTTATTATTGTCATTTAGTCCTTAAATAAAATAGACATCTTGTCTTTTAGTAGTAAGTAAACAAACAAAGACTCCTAATTAGTCTGCAGTAACATATTGTGTCATTTATACACCTATTATTTTGTAGGGATGATACTCGAAACCGGTTTTCCCGGTTGTTCGATAAGAAAAGAACCGAGTCCTCGGACTCGAATCCCTTTTTGAGAACCGGTACCCGTTATCGAGACCACTATAGTAAAGAAAAAGAGTTGGTTCTTTATTCGAATCCCTCGGAACGAATCCCGTCCCGTAGGGATGATGTTTGATAAGAAATTATCGAGTTCGAGTCTATTATCGAATCCTCTTATCGAACCGATTCCTTATCGATTCTCTTATCGAGTCCAGATAGGTTGTTGTATATGGAAAAAAACACACAATATTTGGTTTAACAAAAGCTCACTTTTATTATATAAGAAAACAATTTAATCTAAAAAATAAATAAATATTGACTGTTGCCCCCCTAAAAAAATAAAATAAATAAATATTGACTGTTGTTACCCAAAGTATATTAAGTGGGATTTTTCAGAAAAACAAATATATAAGGTAACACAAAAACAAGCTGTCTTTGTGATCACTATAGGTGTATAAATAATAATATAGTGTTAAATAAAATCAGTCCCTTGGGCACAAAACTGGAAATAATACAGCTCTCCAAAAAGTGCACTTCTGCTGCTATTGGAACATAACTGTTTGTTATGATGCTTTGACATTTTTTCACTTTATTTCTTTATTGAAAGAAAGTTCTATGAAGAGAACACTATGGACCACACATGACGAGGACTAGGCTTGTCCCCGTACCAATATTTTGGTACCGGTACCAAAATGTATTTCGATACTTTTCTAAATAAATGGGACCACAAAAAATGTCATTTTTGTCTTTATTTGAACAAAAAATGTTAGTGTACATGAAACATATGTTTATTATTGTCATTTAGTCCTTAAATAAAATAGTGAACATACTAGACAACTTGTCTTTTAGTAGTAAGTAAACAAACAAAGACTCCTAATTAGTCTGCAGTAACATATTGTGTCATTTATACACCTATTATTTTGTAGGGATGATACTCGAAACCGGTTTTCCCGGTTGTTCGATGAGAAAAGAACCGAGTCCTCGGACTCGAATCCCTTTTTGAGAACCGGTACCCGTTATCGAGACCACTATAGTAAAGAAAAAGAGTTGGTTCTTTATTCGAATCCCTCGGAACGAATCCCGTCCCGTAGGGATGATATTTGATAAGAAATTATCGAGTTCGAGTCTATTATCGAATCCTCTTATCGAACCGATTCCTTATCGATTCTCTTATCGAGTCCAGATAGGTTGTTGTATATGGAAAAAAACACACAATATTTGGTTTAACAAAAGCTCACTTTTATTATATAAGAAAACAATTTAATCTAAAAAATAAATAAATATTGACTGTTGCCCCCCTAAAAAAATAAAAAAAATAAATATTGACTGTTGTTACCCAAAGTATATTAAGTGGGATTTTTCAGAAAAACAAATATATAAGGTAACACAAAAACAAGCTGTCTCTGTGATCACTATAGGTGTATAAATAATAATATAGTGTTAAATAAAATCAGTCCCTTGGGCACAAAACTGGAAATAATACAGCTCTCCAAAAAGTGCACTTCTGCTGCTATTGGAACATAACTGTTTGTTATGATGCTTTGACATTTTTTCACTTTATTTCTTTATTGAAAGAAAGTTCTATGAAGAGAAAAGTTGTTTGCAAATGTGGTTACAATGCTAAAAAATGAAAAGTTAAAGCTAAAAAAAGAAATACACTTTATTGAGTTAACATTATTTCTTTATAGGGGGAAACATGTTATGAGCTAGGGAATATAACAACTACACTACCCAGCATGCAACGGGAGTTACGAGCATGCGCGGTAGCCCCGAAAAGTGTTGTTGCATGTCGTCACCCGTGAAAGTAAACGTCAAGAACTCAGCCAACACGCCTCGTCTGCATTATTTATAATTAGACAGACAACACATCTACAGTGTGATTTTGTTTTGTTTACAAGGAAAGAAAAACAAAAGTTAAAAAAGGGAGATATGTTGTATGTATATGTATGTGCTGCGGTTGTTTTAAGAACGTTGCGACAGCTGCCGTAAAGGAGGTGCGTTGCTAGCCTGGTTGCTATGTTTCCGGTTGGTGGTAAAAGTGTTGGTCATGTGTTTTACCCTGCTCAAATCTCCCAGTAAAGTTATTCATTGGATTATACCTTTTGTTTTGAACTTTATTACACCTTGGAGCGCTTTTTCCCGTCCATTTTTTTCCTGCTTTCGCTATCTGCGCCTAATGACTGAGCTACGTGACTGATTTCTTGTGATGTCCCACGGAGCATTTCTGGTCGGGACGGGATTCGTTCCGAGGGGTTCGAATATAGAACCAACTCTTTTTCTTTACTATAGTGGTCTCGATAACGGGTACCGGTTTTTAAAAAGGGATTCGAGTCCGAGGACTCGGTTCTTTTCTTATCGAACAACCGGGAAAACCGGTTTCGAGTATCAACCCTACCGTCCCGACCAGAAATGCTCCGTGGGACATCACAAGAAATGACGTCACGTAGTTCAGTCATTAGGCGCAGATAGCGAAAGCAGGAAAAAAATGGACTGGAAAAAGCGCTCCAATGTGTAATAAAGTTCAAAACAAAAAGGTATAATCCAATGAATAACTTTACTGAGAGATTTTAGCAGGGTAAAACACATGACGAACACTTTTACGACCAACCGGAAACATAGCAACCAGGCTAGCAACGCACCTCCTTTACGGCAGCTGTCACAACGTTCTTAAAACAACCGCAGCACATACATATATATACAACATGTCTCCCTTTTTTAACTTTTGTTTTTCTTTCCTTGTAAACGTTACAAAATCACACTGTATATGTGTTGTTTGTCTAATTATAAATAATGCAGACGAGGCGTGTTGGCTGAGTTCTTGACGTTTACTTTCACAGCGTGGCAACATGCAACACTTTTCGGGGCTACCGCACATGCTCGTCACTCCCGTTGCATGCTGGGTAGTGTAGTTGTTATATTCTCTAGCTCATAACATCTTTCCCCCTATAAAGACATAATGTTAACTCAATAAAGTGTATTTCTTTTTTTAGCTTTAACTTTTCATTTTTTAGCATTGTAACCACATTTGCAAACAACTTTTCTCTTCATAGAATTTTCTTTCAATAAAGAAATAAAGTGCAAAAATGTCAAAGCATCATAACAAACAGTTATGTTCCAATAGCAGCAGAAGTGCACTTTTTGGAGAGCTGTATTATTTCCAGTTTAGTGCCCAAGGGACTGATTTTATTTAACACTATATTATTATTTATACACCTATAGTGATCACAGAGACAGCTTGTTTTTGTGTTACTGTATATATTTGTTTCTCTGAAAAATCCCACTTAATATACTTTGGGTAACAACAGTCAATATTTATTTATTTTATTTTTTTAGGTGGGTAACAGTCAATATTTATTTATTTGATTTTATTTTTTTATTATATAATAAAAGTGAGCTTTTGTTAAACCAAATATTGTGTGTTTTTTTCCATATACAACAACCTATCTGGACTCGATAAGAGAATCGATAAGGAATCGGTTCGATAAGAGGATTCGATAACAGGCTCGAACTCGATAATTTCTTATCAAACATCATCCCTATTATTTTGTACACATTATGAAGGACAAACTGTAAAAATGGATTATTAATCTACTTGTTCATTTACTGTTAATATCTGCTTATTTTCTGTTTTAACATGTTCTATCTACACTTCTGTTCAAATGTAATAATCACTTATTCTTCTCTTCTTTGATACTTGACATTAGTTTTGGATGATACCACACATTTAGGTATGGATCATGTCGATACCAAGTAGTTACAGGATCATACATTGGTCATATTCAAAGTCCTCATGTGTCCAGGGACATATTTACTGACTTTATAAACATAATATGATTTTTTTAAAAAGGAAAAAAGATTTTGTGACGATAAAAATTATTGATGTAATTGATTTAATCATAGTAGTATCGACTAGATACGCTCTTGTACTTGGTATCATTACAGTGGATGTCAGGTGTAGATCCACCCATGGCATTTGTTTACATTGTGACGCCGGTGAGGTATTGTATCCTCCTACGGTGTGTAGTGAAGCATTTTTACTTATTCCTTGCCCTCCAGTGATAATGCTACTTGTAAGTAGGGATGTCCGATAATGGCTTTTTGCCGATATCCGATATGCCGATATTGTCCAACTCTTTAATTACTGATACCGATATCAACCGATATATGCAGTCGTGGAATTAACACATTATTATGCCTAATTTGGACAACCAGGTATGGTGAAGATAAGGTACTTTTTTTTAAAAATGAATAAAATAAAATAAGATAAATAAATTAAAAACATTTTCTTGAATAAAAAAGAAAGTAAAACAATATAAAAACAGTTACATAGAAACTAGTAATTAATGAAAATGTGTCAAATTAACTGTTAAAGGTTAGTACTATTAGTGGAGCAGCAGCACGCACAATCATGTGTGCTTACGGACTGTATCCCTTGCAGACTGTATTGATATATATTGATATATAATGTAGGAACCAGAATATTAATAACAGAAAGAAACAACCCTTTTGTGTGAATGAGTGTGAATGGGGGAGGGAGGTTTTTTGGGTTGGTGCACTAATTGTAAGTGTATCTTGTGTTTTTTATGTGGATTTAATAAAAATAAAAATAAATAAAAAATAAAAAAACCATACCGATAATAAAAAACCGATACCGATAATTTCCGATATTACATTTTAAAGCATTTATCGGCCAATAATATCGGCAGGCCGATATTATCGGACATCTCTAGTTAAAAGTTTTAAAAAAAAACTAATAAAAATTGATCACTTTATGAGTGGGGGACCTTTTGGATACATAATATATTTAGTAGGATCTTATTTAACTTTTCACTGTGATTACTCAAAAATATGAAATAATTAAAATCAATGGTGTCCTGCATTATTGATCTTTTAAGGCTCTAATTACTAAATACTGCATATTTCAGTTTTACTATAGAAAACAAAGTTATCTTTGACAGAAAAGGCATAAAACTAGGGATGTCCGATAATGGCTTTTTGCCGATATCCGATATTCCGATATTGTCCAACTCTTTAATTACCGATACCGATATCAACCAATACCGATACTGATATATACAGTTGTGGAATTAACACATTATTATGCCTAATTTGGACAATCAGGTATGGTGAAGATAAGGTCCTTTTTTTTTTAATCAATAAAATAAGACAAATAAATTATAAACATTTTCTTGAATAAAAAAGAAAGTAAAACAATATAAAAACAGTTACATAGAAACTAGTAATGAATGAAAATGAGTAAAATTAACTGTTAAAGGTTAGTACTATTAGTGGAGCAGCAGCACGCACAACCATGTGTGCTTACGGACTGTATCCCTTGCAGACTGTATTGATATATATTGATATATAATGTAGGAAGCAGAATATTCATCACAGAAAGAAACAACCCTTTTGTGTGAATGAGTGTAAATGGGGGAGGGAGGTTTTTTGGGTTGGTGCACTATTTGTAAGTGTAACTTGTGTTTTTTATGTGGATTTAATGAAAAAATAAAAAAATTTTTTTAAAAAAAACGATACTGACAATAAAAAAACCGATACCGATAATTTCCGATATTACATTTTAACGCATTTATCGGCCGATAATATCTGGCAGACCGATATTATCGGACATCTCTACTTGCAAGACACTTACTTACAAGGATTAGTGATTTAGAAGTAGCTCAAACACTGTGGATGGATGTTAGCCGCGTGTCTTAAAGCAGCTCTTCCTGAGGGTGTTTCAGTGTTATAACTTCACCTTTATCTCCACTTTTTACACCAAAATGCGTCCATTCTCCCTTTTCTGTCTACACACTGTGTCTGCTTGTAAGTACTCTGTGTGTGTGCGCTGCCCAACATGCTCTTCTGCTCGTAAAACCAGCAATGTCACCACGTGCCTGTTAAAAATATATATATATATATATATATAAAATGAGGAAGCGGTACTTTTCAAACAGAGTATAGTACCGTTTTTGATTGATTAGTACTGGTACCGGTATACTAGTACTGGTATACCGTACAACCCTACTAAGGACACACATATTAAAGCACTGAGCACAACAAACACACGCGTGCTGATGTCTCACACAGCCATCTTCTCTCCTCCAGCGTATTTGGTTTCACATTTAAATAAAACATGTTAAATACGGGAGGTAGATTGGTGCTGCTCAGAGAGTGGAGACCATTACATCATCATCATCCTTACATCAAGATTACACATGCACACCAAGGTGGAGTCATGTGACCACCCGGGTGTCATATTGGCATTTGCATCTTGCTTTCTGAATAAATATACCATTAAAAAACAACATTTTTGTAGGCAAATGCAATATTTTTGCAGTTTTGTACACTTAGTTTTGCAAGTTACCTGCAACCACTTGCGCCAAATAAAATCATCTTCATTTTGCTAACAGGCAGAAAAGTCATTTCATTCCAAAGCAAGTATAGACACATCCTCTGAGAAATTGTTAAAATGTTCATAAGTCTAGTGGTGAATAAAAGCACTAACTCAAGTTATAAGAATGTAGTTTAATAAAGCAGAACGTGGAGGTTCTTGCATAAAATGAATAAAGTATATTCATTATTGTCATTATTATGCAATTATAATAAAATAATACATTAAGACTAATATTGTATTACATTTTTGATGCAATATAATTACATTTTCAAGACATTATTGAGTCAAAACTCTGTGTGTGTGTGTGGGGATAAAGTACAAGTTGTCACGTTGTGTAAATGCTAAATAAAAAGAGAATACAACAAATCCTTTTCAACTTATATTCATTTGAATAGACGGCAAAGACAAGATATTTCATGTTCACACTGAGAAACTTTCTTATTTTGTGCAAATATTAGCTCATTTGGAATTTGATGCCTGCGACATGTTTCAAAAAAGCTGGCACGAGTGGCAAAAAAGACTGAGGAATGCTCGTCAATACACTTGTTTGGAACACCCCACAGGTGGACAGGCTAATTGGGAACAGGTGGGTGCCGTGATTGGGTGTAAAAGCAGCTTCCATGGAATGCTCGGTCGTTCACAAACAAGGACGGGGGCGAGGGTCACCACTTTGTCAACAAATGCCTGAGCAAATTGTTGAAGAACAACATTTCTCAACAAGGAATTTAGGGACTTCACCATCTACGCTCCGTAATATCATCAAAAGGTTCAGAGAATGTGGAGAAATCACTGCACGTAAGCCATGGTATTACACACCTTGGATCCCTCAGGCGGTACTGCATCAAAAAGCCACATCAGCGTGTAAAGGATATCACCATAAGGGCTCAGGAACACTTCAGAAACCCACTGTCAGTAACTACAGTTGGTCGCTACATCCGTAAGTGCAAGTTAAAACTCTACTACGCAAAGCCACGGCCATTTATCAACAACACCCAGAAACGCTTCGCTGGGCCCGAGCTCATCTAAGATGGACTGTGGAAAAGTGTTCTGTGGTCTGACGAGTCCACGTTTCAAATTGTTTTTGGAAACTGTGGACGTCGTGTCCTCCGGACCAAAGAGGAAAAAGAACCATCCGGACTGTTCTAGGGTGAAAGTGTGGAAGCTGTGATGGTATGGGGGTGTATTAGTGGCCAAGGCATGGGTAACTTACACATCTGTGAAGGCACCATTAATGCTGAAAGGTACATACAACATATGTTGCCATCCAAGCAACGTTATCATGGACGCCCCTGCTTATTTCAGCAAGACGATGCCAAGCCACGTGTTACAACAGTCATAGTAAAAGAGTGCGGGTACTAGACTGGCCTGCCTGTAGTCCAGACATTGCAAATGTGTGAAGGCTAAAATATGAGAAGGGAGACTGTTGAACAACTTAAGCTGTACATCAAGCAAGAATGGGAAATAATTGCACTTCAAAAATGTGTCTCCTCAGTTCCCAAATTTAGGTATGGATCTGATACCAAGTAGTTACAGGATCATACATTGGTCATATTCAAAGTCCTCATGTGTCCAGGGACATATTTACTGACTTTATTAACATAATATGAATTTTTTAAAAAGGAAAAAAGATTTTGTGACGATAAAAATTATTGATGTAATTGATTTAATCATAGTAGTATCGACTAGATACGCTCTTGTACTTGGTATCATTACAGTGGATGTCAGGTGTAGATCCACCCATGGCATTTGTTTACATTGTGACGCCGGTGAGGTATTGTATCCTCCTACGGTGTGTAGTGAAGCATGTTTACTTATTCCTTGCCCTCCAGTGATAATGCTACTTGTAAGTAGGGATGTCCGATAATGGCTTTTTGCCGATATCCGATATGCCGATATTGTCCAACTCTTTAATTACCGATACCGATATCAACCGATACCGATATCAACCGATATATACAGTTGTGGAATTAACACATTATTATGCCTAATTTGGACAACCAGGTATGGTGAAGATAAGGTACTTTTTTTAAAAATGGATCAAATAAAATAAGATAAATAAATTAAAAACATTTTCTTGAATAAAAAAGAAAGTACAACAATATAAAAACAGTTACATAGATAATAGTAATTAATGAAAATGTGTCAAATTAACTGTTAAAGGTTAGTACTATTAGTGGAGCAGCAGCACGCACAATCATGTGTGCTTACGGACTGTATCCCTTGCAGACTGTATTGATATATATTGATATATAATGTAGGAAGCAGAATATTAATAACAGAAAGAAACAACCCTTTTGTGTGAATGAGTGTAAATGGGGGAGGGAGGTTTTTTGGGTTGCTGCACTAATTGTAAGTGTATCTTGTGTTTTTTATGTGGATTTAATAAAATAAAAATAAAAATAAAAAAAATAAAAAACGATACCGATAATAAAAAACCGATACCGATAATTTCCGATATTACATTTTAAAGCATTTATCGGCCAATAATATCGGCAGGCCGATATTATCGGACATCTCTAGTTAAAAGTTAAAAAAAAAACTAATAAAAATTGATCACTTTATGAGTGGGGGACCTTTTGGATACATAATATATTTAGTAGGATCTTATTTAACTTTTCACTGTGATTACTCAAAAATATGAAAGAATTAAAATCAATGGTGTCCTGCATTATTGATCTTTTAAGGCTCTAATTACTAAATACTGCATATTTCAGTTTTACTATAAAAAACAAAGTTATCTTTGACAGAAAAGGCATAAAACTAGGGATGTCCGATAATGGCTTTTTGCCGATATCCGATATTCCGATATTGTCCAACTCTTTAATTACCGATACCGATATCAACCGATACCGATACTGATATATACAGTTGTGGAATTAACACATTATTATGCCTAATTTGGACAACCAGGTATGGTGAAGATAAGGTCCTTTTTTTTTTTAATTAATAAAATAAGATAAATAAATTATAAACATTTTCTTGAATAAAAAAGAAAGTAAAACAATATAAAATCAGTTACATAGAAACTAGTAATTAATGAAAATGAGTAAAATTAACTGTTAAAGGTTAGTACTATTAGTGGAGCAGCAGCACGCACAACCATGTGTGCTTACGGACTGTATCCCTTGCAGACTGTATTGATATATATTGATATATAATGTAGGAAGCAGAATATTAATAACAGAAAGAAACAACCCTTTTGTGTGAATGAGTGTGAATGGGGGAGGGAGGTTTTTTGGGTTGGTGCACTAATTGTAAGTGTATCATCCAAGCAATGTTATCATGGACGCCCCTGCTTATTTCAGCAAGACTATGCCAAGCCATGTGTTACAACAGCGTGGCTTCATAGTAAAAGAGTGCGGGTACTAGACTGGCCTGCCTGTAGTCCAGACATTGAAAATGTGTGAAGGCTAAAATATGAGACTGTTGAACAACTTAAGCTGTACATCAAGCAAGAATGGGAAAGAATTGCACTTCCAAAATGTGTCTCCTCACTTCCCAAACCTTTACTGAGTGTTGTTCAAAGGAAAGGCCATGTAACACACTGGTAACAATGCTTTTTTTTTTTGCAATGTGTTGCTGCCATTAAACTCTAAGTTCATGATTATTTGCACAGTGTGAACATGAAATATCTTGTCTTTGCAGTCTATTCACTTAAATATAAGTTGAAAAGGATTTGTTGTATTCTCTTTTTATTTACCATTTACACAACGTGACAACTTCACTGCTCTTGTAGTATACCTGCACCATACCCAAAGCGGCATATTGACTGACACACACCCACACACACACACACACACACCCACACACACACACAGATGGCGGATGTTAATTAAGAGTAAATCAATAGAACAGACTAGCAGCCTCGATCAAAGTCCTCGGCGCATCATTCATTTTGTTGTGTTGACAATAGTCGTACATCGCTCACCTCCTCCACGCGTGTAGGAGGAGTAAAACATCACTGCCAGAGGTCACATGACACATTGACCAACAGGCAGCAGCTCTACTTTGCCGAGCGTGAGCACTCACTAACAGATCGTCTCATTCAGCCTTCAGCTTGCAAGCACTACTTCCTCTTTGTAGTGCAGAAGTGAAAACACTATGACTGTGTTCTTTGTGCGGGGGGGGAGGAGGAGGAGGAGGAGGAGGGGGGGGGGAAGACATGATGACATCAGTGGGCTGGCTGGAGAGCCTCAGAAGGTCTAATTATGGGCTTGGAGGAGCCAGCACTTTGCCACTGGCACCGACCACATGATGGGACTCCAGACCTGACCAGGAGCAGATTATTTATAAAGATGCAAGGCAAAAAGGAGGGATTAGTGTCCAGTGTGGCCCTCAGCCAGACCGAGGACACTCCCAACATCTGCTCCACATTCCCTCCAGGAGAGTGGAAGCTAAAGTTCTGGTCAGAAATGTTCACAGAGCAGGTCCGGAAAGTACTCAGACCACTTTGTGTCATGGCAGCCATCTGCTCAAATCAAAAAAGTTCATTTTTATTTCTTATTCATCTAAAGCAGGGGTGGCCACACCTTTTTACTGCAGGTGAGCTGCTTTCCAATGTACCAAGTGGAGGGGATCATTCATATTTATCATTTATGTTGATTTATTTATGAAAGAGTGAAAGGTGTTTAATGATAATACAAGCGTGTTTCTTTCATGAAGACAAGAATATAAGTTGCTGGGATTGTGATGACTTGCATGGATTGGAATCAGACAGTAGTGATGATAACATACACATTTTACAATGGAGGAGAAAAACACAAAATAAAATTAATTAATTAATTAATTAAATAAATAAAACACAAAATAAAATAAAATAAAACACAAAAAACTTGCGTTGATTGGAATCAGGCAGTAGTGATGATAACATCCACATTTTCAAATGGAGGAGAAAAACACAAAATAAAATAAAAATAAATAAATAAATAAATAAAACACAAAATAAAATAAAATAAAACACAAAAAACTTGCATTGATTGGAATCAGACAGTAGTGATGATAACCTACACATTTTACAATGGAGGAGAAAAACACAACATAAAATAAAATACAATAAAATAAAATAAAAATTTAATTTTAAAAAATTTAAAAAATACATAAAACAAAATAAAATAAAACACAAATAAATTGCATTGATTGGAATCAGACAGTAGTGATGATAACATCCACATTTTACAATGGAGGGGAAAACACAAAATAAAATAAAGTAAAATAATATTAAAAAAATAAAAAATTAATAAATAAAATAAAACACAAAATAAAATATAACAAAACACAAATAACTTGCATTGACTGGAATCAGGCAGTAGTGATGATAACGTCCACATTTTCAAATGGAGGAGAAAAACACAAAATAAAATAAAATAATAAATAAATAAATAAAATAAAACACAAATAACTTGCCTTGATTGGAATCAGACAGTAGTGAAGATAACATACACATTTTCAAATGGAGGAGAAAAACACAAAATAAAATAAAATAACTTGCATGGATTGGAATCAGACAGTAGTGATGATAACGTCCACATTTCAAATGGAGGAGAAAAACACAAAATAAAATAAAATAAAATAAAATAAAATAAAATAACTTGCATGGATTGGAATCAGACAGTAGTGATGATAACGTCCACATTTTCAAATGGAGGAGAAAAACACAAAATAAATTAAAATAAAACACAAATAACTTGCATAGATTGGAATCAGACAGTAGTGATGATAACGTCCACATTTTCAAATGGAGGAGAAAAAAAGTCCTCCATTCTGTCCAATACCACATGAAAGTTTGTTCATCTTCCTTTTTATGCACTTTACAAGAAATACATTGGCGGCAAACTCCCTAGCTTGCTAGCTCGTGTGCGCTAGTTTTTTGAAACTCTTATTTTGTTAGCGCAGGCAGGATGAAGCAAAACTTTTATTGTGAAGACAGGAACTGTGCAGTCGGTTAATAATGATACAAAGTTATGCAGAGGTGTATCATTCTATAGACAAATTATACTATGTGTGTGTGGGGGGGGGGGCGGGGGGCTTCTTCTTCGTAGGGGGGGCTTAACATAAAATAATTGAGAAGCATTCAACTACATGTTGTACATTATTGACAGTGTTCAAGAGGTAAGGGTGAGTTATATCAAAATCATATTTCAACAAATGCATTTTTGCTGATAAACACTTTCTGACCCACAAGCGTGTGAATGCAAAGTGTTTTGAGGAAGGACCTAGTGAGTTTAAAGTCCAATATTTCCTACTGCCCCGCTACTCTTGACTAGGCATGTATTTGGTTGGGATTTTATCCATACCAATATCGATATTTTGATCGATACTGGTATTAATCGGTAGTCTTATCGGTACTATGTAATTTGTGTAAATAAAGATGTGGAAAAAATTTAATTTTTATTGGCATTTCTTTTAGCGCAAGAGGTTGTGCACCAGCAACATCATGTAACATCTCACAGCAGGGAAGATTTTTTTTATTATCAACGGCTGTTTTTTAAGTCTTAAACAAGTCAACTATGTGTGCAGTGCAGTTATGTCATCTTCTTGTAAAGACCATCACTCATTACTAGGGTTGTACGGTATACCACTACTAGTATAGTAGCATGGTACTAATCAATCCAAAACGGTACTATACTCTATTTGAAAAGTACTGGTTCACAATTTATCTTTTTCTTTTTTTTTAACGGGCATGACGGCGCGTCGTCACGTGGAGACATTGCTGGTCTTACGAGCAGGGGAGCATGTTGGGCAGCGCACACACACAGAGTACTTACAAGCAGACACAGTGTGTAGACAGAAAAGGGAGAACGGACGCATTTTGGTGTAAAAAGTCAAGATAAAGGTGAAGTTATAACACTGAAACACCCTCAGGAAGAGCTGCTTTAAGACAGCTAACATCCAACCACAGTGTTTTAGCTACTTCTAAATCACTAATCTAATGGCAACAAATAAGGTAAGTTTCATACAAGTATCATTATCACTGGAGGACGAGGAATAGCTAAACATGCTTCACTACACACCGTAGGAGGATACAATAGCTCACCTGCGTCACCGCTATCAAAAGCTAGCGCCTGAATGTAAACAAATGCCATGGGTGGATCTACACCTGACATCCACTGTAATGATACCAAGTACAAGAGCGTATCTCGTCGATACTACTATAATTGCATTGATATTTTTTAGCATCACAAAATCTTTTTTTATTTAAAAAAAAAATTCATATTATGTTTATAAAGTCAGTAAATATGTCCCCGGACACATGAGGACTTTGAATATGACCAATGTATGATCCTGTAACTACTTGGTATCGACATGATCCATACCTAAATGTGTGGTATCATCCAAAACTAATGTCAAGTATCAAAGAAAAGAAGAATAAGTGATTATTACATTTGAACAGAAGTGTAGATAGAACATGTTCAAACAGAAAATAAGTAGATATTAACAGTAAATGAACAAGTAGATTAATAATCAATTTTTACAGTTTGTCCCTCATAATGTGTACAAAATAATAGGTGTATAAATGACACAATATGTTACTGCAGACTAATTAGGAGTCTTTGTTTGTTTACTTCCTACTAAAAGACAAGTTGTCACTATTTGATTTAAGGACTAAATGACAATAATAAACATATGTTTCATGTACACTAACATGTTTTGTTACAATAAAGACAATAACAAAAAAATGTTGTGGTCCCCTTTATTTAAATAAGTCTCGAAACACATTTTGGTACCGGTACCAAAATATTGGTATGGGGACCACCCTACTCATTACAATTACACACAGTATGTCCATCTACCCATTTCTTACCGCTTGTCCCTTTAGCAACATTTAAAATCATAGAAATAAAGTAATAAAAAAAAATGATAATAGTATTTATGTATGTGTTTCATGTGCAGAGCACACATCTTTGACATAACTCATATCAAACATAACATATAAGTCAATTAGGGCTGCAACAACTAATCGATTAAATCGATTAAAAACGATTATAAAAATAGTTGCCGATTAATTTAGTCAGCGATTCGTTGGATCTATGCTATGCGCATGCGCACAGGCTTTTTTTTAATTTTTTTTAATTTTATTTTTTATTTTATTTTTTTAAATAAACCTTTATTTATAAACTCCAACATGTACAAACAGCTGAGAAACAATAATCAAAATAAGTATGGTGCCAGTATGCTGTTTTTTTCAATAAAATACTGGAAAGGATAGAAATGTAGTTTGTCAATTTTATCCGATTATTAATCGATTAATCGAAGTAATAATCGACAGATTAATCGATTATCAAATGAATCGTTAGTTGCAGCCCTAAAGTCAATACAATCAATTAGCATGTTAGGTGGGAACAATAGGAACAGTTATTTGTGTTTATGTTGCACACAGACATATTTGAATGGCGGACCGGAAGCCATATTGAGTGTCGACAGCTACTGATGTATTTGTGTCTGTGTTGTAAGCATTATATAAATAAAAAGACTAACATTTTCACTAGGGATGTCCGATAATGGCTTTTTGCCGATATCCGATATTCCCCAACTCTTTAATTACCAATACCGATATCAACCGATACCGATATCAACCGATATATGCAGTCGTGGAATTAACACATTATTATGCCTAATTTGGACAACCAGGTATGGTGAAGATAAGGTACTTTTTTTTAAAAATTGTAAAATAAGATAAATAAATTAAAAACATTTTCTTGAATAAAAAAGAAAGTACAACAATATAATAAAATTCAATAAAATACTGGAAAGGATAGAAATGTAGTTTGTCTATTTTATCCGATTATTAATCGATTAATCGAAGTAATAATCGACAGATTAATCGATTATCAAATGAATCGTTAGTTGCCGCCCTAAAGTCAATACAATCAATTAGCATGTTAGGTGGGAACAATAGGAATAGTTATTTGTGTTTATGTTGCACACAGACATATTTGAATGGCGGACCGGAAGCCATATTGAGTGTCGACAGCTACTGATGTATTTGTGTCTGTGTTGTAAGCATTATATAAATAAAAAGACTAACATTTTCACTAGGGATGTCCGATAATGGCTTTTTGCCGATATCCGATATTCCGATATTGTCCAACTCTTTAATTACCGATACCGATATCAACCGATATATACAGTCGTGGAATTAACACGTTATTATGCCTAATTTGGACAACCAGGTATGGTGAAGATAAGGTACTTTTTTTAAAAATTTGTAAAATAAGATAAATAAATTAAAAACATTTTCTTGAATAAAAAAGAAAGTCCAACAATATAAAAACAGTTACATAGAAACTAGTAATGAATGAAAATGAGTAAAATTAACTGTTAAAGGTTAGTACTATTAGTGGAGCAGCAGCACGCACAATCATGTGTGCTTACGGACTGTATCCCTTGCAGACTGTATTGATATATATTGATATATAATGTAGGAACCACAATATTAATAACAGAAAGAAACAACCCTTTTGTGTGAATGAGTGTGAATGGGGGAGGGAGGTTTTTTGGGTTGGTGCACTAATTGTAAGTGTATCTTGTGTTTTTTATGTGGATTTAATTTATTAAAAAAAAAAAAACGATACCGATAATAAAAAAAAACGATACCGATAATTTCCGATATTACATTTTAACGCATATATCGGCCGATAATATCGGCAGGCCAATAT
Source organism: Entelurus aequoreus (assembly GCF_033978785.1). Classification (NCBI taxonomy): domain Eukaryota; kingdom Metazoa; phylum Chordata; class Actinopteri; order Syngnathiformes; family Syngnathidae; genus Entelurus; species Entelurus aequoreus. The sequence continues at coordinate 6,376,941 of NC_084734.1, forward strand.
TATCGGACATCTCTAATTTTCACTACTCCGAGTGGATTATAATTGGTGGGTGGATTACTGGACAGCTGAGCAAAGCGTGTTCTTATCAGGTTGACAACAACTCATATTAGTGTGCCTGATTTCGAGGAACTAGGAGGAAATATTGCTGATACAAACTTCGGTGTGGCGTTGCTTCCTTATTTGTGATTACTCCATGCCGATAGTGTCTTTGTTTACGTGTAGCGGCGGCACTTGAACTCAATGTGATGGGCTGTCATAATTATGACAGTCTTTTGCATAAAAAAAAAAAAACCCCGATAGCCTTATTATTAGTCCAGAATCTTAACGTAACCGGTAACAAAAAAAACATCCTTGACTGTAGCAACTAAACATTCAATCGGGTGGCTCCTGGTGTTGCTATGATATGCTGTGATCTGTCAGCAGTCTCAACCAAGTCAGTGAAATACACAGAAGTTTTACAATTATTTAACACTTGTTTCGGCTTATGTGAAACTACAGGAGCTAGTAAAGTTACAGACATGCAGAGGTGGGTAGTAACGCGCTACATTTACTCCGTTACATTTAAAGGCCTACTGAAACCTACTACTACCGACCACGCAGTCTGATAGTTTATATATCAATGATGAAATCTTAACATTGCAACACATGCCAATACGGCCGGGTTAACTTATAAAGTGACTTTTAAAACTTCCCGGGAAATATCCGGCTGAAACGTCGCGGTATGATGACGTATGCGCGTGACGAAGTCAGAGTAACGGAAGTTATGGTACCCGTAGAATCCTATACAAAAAGCTCTGTTTTCATTTCATAATTCCACAGTATTCTGGACATCTTTTGCAATTTGTTTAATGAACAATGAAGGCTGCAAAGAAGACAGTTGTAGGTGGGATCGGTGTATTAGCAGCGGACTACAGCAACACAACCAGGAGGACTTTGTTGGAGCGCTAGCCGCGCTAGCCGCGCTAGCCGCCGACCTCACCTTGACTTCCTACGTCTCCGGGCCGCCAAACGCATCGGGTGAAGTCCTTCGTCCTTCTGCCGATCGCTTGAACGCAGGTGAGCACGGGTGTTTTGATTTTTGATTTTTATTAAGGATCCCCATTAGCTGGTTGCCACAACAACCCACTAGTCTTCCTGGGGCCAAACTAAATCATCAACAAGCAAACTAATTCAAACACTCAGATAAAATATTACTTTATTTTGAAAAACCTGTTTACTTTGATGAGTAGATGAGGGCTGGCTGGCGTAGGTGGAGAGCTAATGTTTTTAGCATAGCTCTGTGAGGTCCGGTTGCTAAGTTAGCTTCAATGGCGTCGTTAGCACAGCATTGTTAACCTTCGCCAGCCTGGAAAGCATTAACCGTGTATTTACATGTCCACGGTTTATTAGTATTGTTGATTTTCTATCTATCCTTCCTTCTATCCTTTATTTTTTTGTTTCTATATGCAGTTAAAGCAAGATGCTATCACGTTAGCTCGTAGCTAAAGCATTTCGACGATGTATTGTCGTGGAGATAAAAGGCACTGAATGTCCATTTTGCGTTCTCGACTCTCATTTTCAAGAGGATATAGTATCCCAGGTGGTTTAAAATACAAATCCGTGATCCACAATAAAAAAAGGAGAGTGTGGAATCCAATGAGCCAGCTTGTACCTAAGTTACGGTCAGAGCGAAAAAAGATACGTCCATCGCTGCCTCTCAAGTCCTTCACTGTAACGTTCCTCATCTACGAATCTTTCATCCTCGCTCAAATTAATGGGGTAATCATCACTTTCTCGGTCCGAATCTCTCTCGCTCCATTGTAAACAACGGGGAATTGTGAGGAATACTAGCTCCTGTGACGTCACGCTACTTCCGCTACAGGCAAGGCTTTTTTTTTTCAGCGAGCAAAAGTTGCGAACTTTATCGTCGATTTTCTCTATTAAATCCTTTCAGCAAAAATATGGCAATATCGCAAAATGATCAAGTATGACACATAGAATGGATCTGCTATTCCCGTTTAAATAAAAAAAAATCATTTCAGTAGGCCTTTAATGCAACATACTTTTACTTGAGTATATTTATAGAGAAGAAGGGCTACTTTTACTCCGCTCCATTTATCTACATTCAGCTCGCTACTCGCTACTGATTTTTATCCATCTATTAATGCACGCTTTGTTTGTTTTGCTTTGTCAGACAGACCTTCAAAGTCGGATCTATCGCATGCCTGCGTTTCACCAATCAAACAGAGCCAGGCGGTCACATGATTAACTGCACATAAAGTTTCAGCGGCAAACAACAACAACAACAACAACAATGGCAGAGACAACAACGAACGCTTCGCGTCAACCAGAAGAGGAAGAACACCCCTGGCCTCACATCAAATCCATGTTCACGCTTCAGACAAGCAAAAAAAAAACAGTTATGTAATGCGTTGTCATATGTGTCTCCCCAAGCAAGTGGACATTTCAGCTTACATGAACTCAACGTCAAATTTGAGGAAGCACATGGCGGTAAGTAACGTTAGTAGATATTTTGGCTGTGACCGTAGGCTGATGTTAGCTTCCCTGCTGTGAATCACTGTCAAATGTACATCGTGTGGGTATAATTTATTAACGCACTGCAGCCTCATAGACACACACACACACACACACAAACACACACTCACGCATGCATAGAAACACCAATCAGTGTGTTCCCAGGTGCAGCCCACACCTATCAGTTTATGGTTTGCGTAAGGGCTAACTTGTTATTTTCCTTTGTAATCTCTGCCTACTGAGCCTATGGTGCTGTTAAGTTATTGTGGCTCAATTTGCCTTACTTTTTTAATGTTAATGTATTATTATTTAATATATATTATTGTTTTAGTTGCTTAAGAGATACTCCTGGCTCTGAATTTGCTCATTGCTATTTTGGCGGTCCTTGAACTCACCGTATAGTTTGTTTACATGTATAACTTTCTCCGACTTTCTAGGACGTGTTTTATGCCACTTCTTTTTCTGTCTCATTTTGTCCACCACACTTTTAACGTTGTGCATGAGTGCACAAAGGTGAGTTTTGTTGATGTTATTGACTTGTGTGGAGTGCTAACCAGACATATTTGGTCACTGCATGACTGCAAGCTAATCGATGCTAACATGCTATTTAGGCTAGCTATATGTACATATTGCATCATTATGCCTCATTTGTAGCTATATTTGAGCTCATTTAGTTTCCTTTAAGTCCTCTTAATTAAATGTACATCTCATGACACATTTAATATGGCTTTTAATTTGTTTTTGTATTTTTGGTCCAATATGGCTCTTTCAACATTTTGGGTTGCCGACCCCTGGTCTAAACGATACCGTTTGATCAGCTGCTCGTCATCAAACAAAGATGAACGTTCGCGCACGTCTCTCTCGCCTCAGTGCCATCCCCTGCTGGCAACTCCTAACCACTTAAGACACCTCTGAAGGTCTCTTAAATATCGTGGAGAGTAGGAGTGGTTCTTAGACTTAAGAACGTTGATAAAAAGCTTTTATTCTTAAGTTTGAGAGTAGGACTAAATTTCGCAAATTTTCAGGGGCCGTACTTATCAAGCTTCTTAGAGTGCCATTTTACACTTAAGTCCTGAGAATTTGCGAAATTTAGTCCTACTCTCAAACTTAAGAATAAAATCTTTTTATCAACGTTCTTAAGTCTAAGAATCACTCCTACTCTCCACGATATTTAAGAGACCTTCAGAGGTGTCTTAAGTGGTTAGGAGTTGCCAGCAAGGGATGGCACTGAGGCGAGAGAGACGTGCGCGAACATTCAGGGAGCGGAACGATGTTCTGGACTTGTTTGATGACGAGCAGCTGATCAAACGGTATCGTTTAGACAGAGCGGGTATTATTTTTGTCACAGATTTAATACTTTTCGATTCCATGTTGATTTCTGCATGTGTCTGCAGTGGGCTAGTATATATAGAGCCACCCACACCAGTTTCAAATTAGTTGCCTAATTAATGAATTGGAAAGAAAATGTTATGACAGTAGCGTATGTGTGTGGCCGTGAGGTGAGTGACGTCAGTGAGTGTGTGGGCGACAGAAGAGAGGGAGCGGTAGCGTGAGTGCCGGCGGGGACTAGTTTGTTTTGTATTATTTTGTTGTTTATTGTCAAAATATACACTCCCATTGTCCACTTAAATATTTCCAAGATATTTCTTTATTCTTAGACAACGGATTCCCTTCCGTGATTGGTCATTTCTATGGACACAGAAATGACGTCACCTAAAATTCCATTTACGGCACATAGTAATGTCGTAATTCAGCTCTGAGTGTGACACTTAAGATTCAGTCCTACACTTCGCTGAAAGTGTGAGTAAGACGCTTGATAACTAACTTTTAAGTGCAGCTTTCAGCGAATAATTTATTTACTCTTAAGTCAACTCTTAGCAGACTTCTTAGGAGTAATTCTGAGAAGCTTGATAAGTACGGCCCCAGGACTTAAGTGTAAAATGGCACTCTAAGAAGCTTGATAAGTACGGCCCCTGGGCTATCCATGAAGTACCGCATTTTTCGGAGTATAAGTTGCACCAGAGTATAAGTCGCACCGGCCGAAAATGCATAATAAAGAAGGAAAAAAAACATATCTAAGTCGCACTGGAGTATAAGTCGCATTTTTGGGGGGAATTTATTTGATAAAAGCCAACACCAAGAATAGACATTTGAAAGGCAATTTAAAATGTCTAAAGAATAGTGAACAACAGGCTGAATAAGTGTACGTTATATGAGGCATAAATAACCAACTGGTATGTTAACGTAACATATTGTGGTAAGAGTCATTCAAATAACTATAACATATAGAACATGCTATACGTTTACCAAACAATCGCTAAATCCCATGAAATCTTATACGTCTAGTCTCTTACGTGAATGAGATCAATAATATTATTTGATATTTTACGCTAATGTGTTAATCATTTCACACATAAGTCGCACCTGAGTATAAGTCGCACCCCCCGGCATAACTATGAAAAAAACTGACACTTATAGTCCGAAAAATACGGTACTTATTATGTTGAAGGGGGCAGGAAATATAAGATATTCTTCATCCTCTTCCTTCTCAAGCGTAAGTGTGTAAATATGTGTTCTGTTGCTAAAGTTTAATTGTCTATTGATCAAAAATGCACATCAATGAAGGAGATAAATAAATAAAAATAAATAAATAAAAGAAATGTCGCCGTGTGTATTTGTGTCTGCTACACCTGGACGTGGAGTGAAACAACAACAAAAGGCAACTAAGTCCCGGAGATATAAAACATTTTTTAAAAAGTGCATAGAAACTTACCTCCACTTTCAAGGACGAACATCCTCGTAAAAACTCCCGAATGTTTCCGATGCAGTCAGCTTCGCTTCGGGGATCCGAGCAGTACTGAGAGCACAAACACACACAAGAATACAAATGTGTGTGAGGACACTTTTTACACGCTCCCTAATGGCCCCCGGCAGCATTTGGGTGAACTCGTTGGTCTTTAAAGTCCGGTTATTGTAACGCCAGTTGATGAAATATGGAGCTTGTCTGCGTCCCCTTCGTGGAAACATAAACGATTACTGAAGCGCAAAGTTAGCATTGTCGGACCCAAACATCCGCCTGTGTGTAAGACTTTCAAACTAAAACACTGACGTTAGCGTTCAAATGCGTCGGAATCCCGCGCGAAATGTCCCGCTATAAAATGGCAAGATGTGCGTCTTTGTAACTAATTACGAAACCGTGCTTGGAAAAAAAGAGAAATGTAGACCACAATTCCGAAGACACGCTTAAAAAACACCGATTTCCTGTATGGTCGTCATGCACTTCCTGTTTTGACGCCATCTTTACCAGGCAAGAAACCATAGACATGTTATAAGTAAGACGCAGCATTGGCTGCTGTGACGCGAGAAATGGGGCCGCCATCTTGAAGTGGTGATGAGGAGCCGGCGAGCAGCCTAAACTGACAGTTGACAGGTAGAAAACAAAGATGCTAAACTGACAGTTGACAGGTAGAAAACAAAGATGCTAAACTGACAGTTGACAGGTAGAAAACAAAGATGCTAAACTGACAGTTGATAGGTAGAAAACAAATATGCTAAATTGACAGTTGACAGGTAGAAAACAAAGATGCTAAACTGACAGTTGACAGGTAGAAAACAAAGATGCTAAATTGACAGTTGACAGGTAGAAAACAAAGATGCTAAACTGACAGTTGACAGGTAGAAAACAAAGATGCTAAACTGACAGTTGACAGGTAGAAAACAAATATGCTAAATTGACAGTTGACAGGTAGAAAACAAAGATGCTAAACTGACAGTTGACAGGTAGAAAACAAAGATGCTAAATTGACGGTTGACAGGTAGAAAACAAAGATGCTAAATTGACAGTTGACAGGTAGAAAACAAAGATGCTAAACTGACAGTTGACAGGTAGAAAACAAAGATGCTAAATTGACAGTTGACAGGTAGAAAACAAAGATGCTAAATTGACAGTTGACAGGTAGAAAACAAAGATGCTAAACTGACAGTTGACAGGTAGAAAACAAAGATGCTAAACTGACAGTTGACAGGTAGAAAACAAAGATGCTAAATTGACAGTTGACAGGTAGAAAACAAAGATGCTAAGCTGACAGTTGACAGGTAGAAAACAAAGATGCTAAACTGACAGTTGACAGGTAGAAAACAAAGATGCTAAACTGACAGTTGACAGGTAGAAAACAAATATGCTAAATTGACAGTTGACAGGTAGAAAACAAAGATGCTAAACTGACAGTTGACAGGTAGAAAACAAAGATGCTAAACTAACAGTTGACAGGTAGAAAACAAAGATGCTAAACTGACAGTTGACAGGTAGAAAACAAAGATGCTAAACTGACAGTTGACAGGTAGAAAACAAAGATGCTAAACTGACAGTTGACAGGTAGAAAACAAAGATGCTAAACTGACAGTTGACAGGTAGAAAACAAAGATGCTAAACTGACAGTTGACAGGTAGAAAACAAAGATGCTAAACTGACAGTTGACAGGTAGAAAACAAAGATGCTAAACTGACAGTTGACTTGACTTAAAAATAGCTGACCGTTTTTTACCCCTTTCTCTGGGATTATATTCCCAGTTTTGATCTCGGACGTCTGGTGATTTATAGCAGTGTTTTTCAACCACTGTGCTGCGGCACACTGGTGTGCCGTCAGATACAGTCTGGTGTGCCGTGAGAGATTATCGAGTTTCACCTATTTGGGTTAAAAATATTTTTTTCAAAAAAGTAATTATAGTCTGCAAATGACGTGTTGTTGTTGAGTGTCGGTGCTGTCTAGAGCTCGGCAGAGTAACCGTGTAATACTCTTCCATGTCAGTAGGTGGCAGCAGGTAGCTAATTGCTTTGTAGATGTCGGAAACAGCGGGAGGCAGCGTGCAGGTAAAAAGGTGTCTAATGCTTAAACTAAAAATAAACAAAAGGTGAGTGCCCCTAAGAAAAGGCATTGAAGCTTAGGGAAGGCTATGCAGAACGAAGCTAAAACTGAACTGGCTACAAAGTAAACAAAAACAGAATGCTGGACGACAGCAAAGACTTACTGTGGAGCAAAGACGGCGTCCACAAAGTACATCCGAACATGACATGACAATCAACAATGTCCCCGCAAAGAAGGATAAAAACAACTGAAATATTCTTGATTGCTAAAACAAAGTAGATGCGGGGAAAATCGCTCAAAGGAAGACATGAAACTGCTACAGGAAAATACCAAATAAAGAGAAAAAGCCACCAAAATAGGAGCGCAAGACAAGAAGTAAAACACTACACATAGGAAAAGAGCAAAAAAGTCCAAATAAGTCAGGGTGTGATGTGACAGGTGGTGACAGTACACCTACTTGGAGACAAGAGCTATAGTGATGCATGCTTGGTTATGCTTTAAAGTCATATCCAACAATTGCGACAACAACTTTTTACTGTCAACTGAGTTTCGTTTTTTAATGATTTCTGCTGGTGGTGTGCCTTCGCATTTTCTCAACGCAAAAAATGTGCCGTGGCTCAAAAAAGGTTGAAAAACACTGACTTATAGTATATAAGAATATTCTGATTGTTAAGCAAACTATGAATAATAAAACATGTGTCCTTTATCATAGCTACACGTAGGGCTGGGCGATATATATCGATATACTGGATATATCGCGGGTTTGTCTCTGTGCGTTGTAGAAAATGACTATATGGTGATATTGGAGTATACGTTCTCACGCAGTTGTTTTTAGCTGCGGGCATTACACTACAGGCTTTTATCACTCTTTCTTGTCTCTCCTTCTCACAGAGACATAAAACAAGCGCACCTTCTTACATACGTCACATACGTGTACGCCCTCGCGGAGCACAGAGGTAGCAGCATGGGCAACGTTAGCTGTGATGCTAGCGGAGAGGTGCGAGTGCTAATACGAGAGAAAGAAGGTGTGAATCTGGTAACAAATGAAGGAAGAATTAATTCCCAAGAAAAACAGCAGGGGGTCCATCGTCTGGCGGTGGTTTGGCTTCAAGCGGGAAGATGTCGAACAGACAAGCGTAATATGTCAAGTGTGGGGGGAAAGCATTGATACAAAAAGTAGCATTACTGCTAATTTGTAGCATCATTTGAAAAATCACATGCTAGAGAATGAAGAGTGCTTGAAACTCCGCATGTCAACATCTAATTAATAACTGTTTCATAAATACACTTTTAGTTGTGATTTCCCTCTCTGCATGAACGTTTAAAAGTAGCATATATTAATGCAGTATGAGGAATAATGTTTGAATGTAGACACATAGAATCATCATACTGCTGTGATTATATGCATCAAGTGTTCATTCAAGGCTAAGGCAAAATATCCAGATATATATGGTGTATCGCGATATGGCCTAAACATATCCAGATATTAATAAAAGGCCATATCGCACAGCCCTAGCTACACGTATAACAAAAAAGCGGGTGAAAATCAGTGGTATTCAGTTAAGTAAGATGAATTAAATGTCATTGCTCCTGCCAAATGAATTGCACTGAGTGGAGCGGATCACCACTCCAAGATGGCGGCCCCGCGTCTCGTCAGCGCCAGTAGGCAGTAGCGCTCCATGCTGCGTACACTTAGATCAGTGGTTCTTAACCTGGGTTGGATGGAACCCTAGGGGTTCGGTGAGTCGGGCTCAGGGGTTCGGCGGAGGTCAAGACACACCCGACTCATCGTGTAAATACAAACTTCTCCCTATCGACGTATTACGGATACGACAACAGCAGAAGTCACACTGATTTGCAGGTGTGTCATTTGTTGTGAGTTTATGCACTGTGTTGGTTTTGTTGTTTGAACAAGGTGATGTTCATGCACGCTTCATTTTGTGCACCAGTAAAAAAAACATGGTAACACTTTAGTATGGGGAACATATTCACCATTAATTAGTTGCTTATTAACATGCAAAATAGTAACATATTGGCTCTTAACTAGTCATTATTAAGTACTTATTAATGCCTTATTCAGCATGGCCTTATTATAACCCTAACCCTCTAACCCTGGCCCTAACCCTGAAAATAACTCTAAATTTAGTCTTTGTTACTTAGAATATGTTCCCCTAGTGTCCAAATAACTCTAAATTAAGTCTTTGTTACTTAGAATATGTTCCCCTAGTGTCCAAAAAACTCTAAATTAAGTCTTTGTTACTTAGAATATGTTCCCCTAGTGTCCAAATAATATAAATTAAGTCTTTGTTACTTATAATATGTTCCCCTAGTGTCCAAATAATCTAAATTAAGTCTTTGTTACTTATAATATGTTCCCCGAGTGTCCAAATAACTCTAAATTTAGTCTTTGTTACTTAGAATATGTTCCCTTAGTGTCTAAATAACTCTAAATTAAGTCTTTGTTACATAGAATGTTCCCCTAGTGTCCAAATAACTCTAAATTAAGTCTTTGTTATTTAGAATATGTTACCCTAGTGTCCAAACTCTAAATTAGGTCTTTGTTACTTAGAATATGTTCCCCTTGTGTCCAAAAAACTCTAAATTAAGTCTTTGTTATTTAGAATATGTTCCCCTAGTGTCCAAAAAACTCTAAATTAAGTCTTTGTTACTTAGAATATGTTCCCCTAGTGTCCAAAAAACTCTAAATTAAGTCTTTGTTACTTAGAATATGTTCCCCTAGTGTCCAAATAACTCTAAATTAAGTCTTTGTTACTTAGAATATGTTCCCCTAGTGTCCAAATAATCTAAATTAAGTCTTTGGTACTTATAATATGTTCCCCTAGTGTCCAAACAACTCTAAATTAAGTCTTTGTTGCTTAGAATATGTTCCTCTAGTGTCCAAAAAACTCTAAATTAAGTCTTTGTTACTTAGAATATGTTCCCCTAGTGTCCAAATAACTCTAAATTAAGTCTTTGTTACTTAGAATATGTTCCCCTAGTGTCCAAATAACTCTAAATTTAGTCTTTGTTACGTAGAATATGTTCCCTTAGTGTCTAAATAACTCTAAATTAAGTCTTTGTTGCTTAGAATATGTTCCCCTAGTGTCCAAAAAACTCTAAATTAAGTCTTTGTTACTTAGAATATGTTCCCCTAGTGTCCAAATAATCTAAATTAAGTCTTTGTTACTTATAATATGTTCCCCTAGTGTCCAAATAACTCTAAATTAAGTCTTTGTTGCTTAGAATATGTTCCCCGAGTGTCCAAATAACTCTAAATTAAGTCTTTGTTACTTAGAATATGTTCCCCTAGTGTCCAAAAAACTCTAAATTAAGTCTTTGTTACTTAGAATATGTTCCCCTAGTGTCCAAAAAACTCTAAATTAAGTCTTTGTTACTTAGAATATGTTCCCCTAGTGTCCAAATAACTCTAAATTAAGTCTTTCCTACTTAGAATATGTTCCCCTAGTGTCCAAATAACTCTAAATTAAGTCTTTGTTACTTAGAATATGTTCCCTTAGTGTCTAAATAACTCTAAATTAAGTCTTTGTTACTTAGAATGTTCCCCTAGTGTCCAAATAACTCTAAATTAAGTCTTTGTTACATAGAATATGTTCCCCTAGTGTCCAAATAACTCTAAATTAAGTCTTTGTTACTTAGAATATGTTCCCCTAGTGTCCAAATAACTCTAAATTAAGTCTTTGTTACTTAGAATATGTTCCCCTAGTGTCCAAATAATCTAAATTAAGTCTTTGTTACTTATAATATGTTCCCCTAGTGTCCAAATAACTCTAAATTAAGTCTTTATTACTTAGAATATGTTCCCCTAGTGTCCAAATAACTCTAAATTAAGTCTTTGTTACTTAGAATATGTTCCCCATACTAAAAGGGTTACCAAAAACTTATAACTTTGTCTTGAATTTGAAAAAAAAAACATTTTATTTTTCACTAAAGAAGGGTTCGGTGAATGTGCATATGAAACTGGTGGGGTTCGGTACCTCCAACAAGGTTAAGAACCACTGTGTTAAAGTCTTAGTCGAGTTGCAAGTCTCTTTACATTTTGTCTAAAGTCATCAAATTCATGACTCGAGTCCAAGTCATGTGACTCGCGTCCACATTTCTGGTATTCAGTGAGGTCAGATGAATTAAATGTCATTGCTCCTGCCAAATGAATTGCACTGAGTGGAGCGGATCACCACTCCAAGATGGCGGCCCCGCGTCTCGTCGGCGCCAGTAGGCAGTAGCGCGCCATGCTGCGTACACTTACAACATGTCTATGCAAGAAACCGCAGCGGGAAGAGACTCGAAGGAGGAAGTGACGAACCTTCCCCCTGCAAAAACTCTTATCCACTTTTCAATCTACGTGCATGTTTTACATCGACAAATTGTCAATAAACGTAACAATTCACACTCCTTTGAAGTGTACGACTTCCGGGGTGTTGTTTTCTTGCTAGCCGTGTGTCGTCAATGCGGAACATGTTCTTTCAAGAAGCAAATGCAACGTTGCAAAGTGAACATTCTATGTGACGGCGCGTTCGAAAGACGACAAAGTCTAGTTTGGAAGTGAAGAAGAAGGCGCGGCCTACACGGAGTTGTTGTGTGTGTGTGTGTGTGTGTGTGTGTGTGTTGACATCACAGCCTCCCTTCAGGTTGACTAGTACACATCTCACCTTGGCAGAGAAGTAACTAGTCTCACCCTGCCAGGGAAGTAACTAGTCTCACCCTGGCAGGGAAGTAACTAGTCTCACCCTGGCAGAGAAGTAGCTAGTATCACCCTGGCAGGGAAGTAACTAGTCTCACCCTGGCAGGAAAGTAACTAGTCTCACCCTGGCAGGGAAGTAACTAGTCTCACCCTGGCAGAGAAGTAACTAGTCTCACCCTGGCAGAGAAGTAGCTAGTATCACCCTGGCAGAGAAGTAACTAGTCTCACCCTGGCAGAGAAGTAGCTAGTCTCACCGTGGCAGAGAAGTAACTGGCAGAGAAGTAACTAGTCTCACCTTGGCAGAGAAGTAACCCTGGCAGAGAAGTAACTAGTCTCACCTTGGCAGAGCAGTAACTAGTCTCACCCTGGCAGGGAAGTAACTAATCTCACCCTGGCAGAGAAGTAGCTAGTCTCACCCTGGCAGGGAAGTAACTAGTCTCACCCTGGCAGAGAAGTAGCTAGTCTCACCCTGGCAGAGAAGTAACTACTCTCACCTTGGCAGAGAAGTAACTAGTCTCACCCTGGCAGAGAAGTAACTAGTCTCACCTTGGCAGAGAAGTAACCCTGGCAGAGAAGTAACTAGTCTCATCTTGGCAGAGAAGTAACTAGTCTCACCCTGGCAGAGAAGTAGCTAGTCTCACCCTGGCAGGGAAGTAACTAGTCTCACCCTGGCAGAGAAGTAGCTAGTCTCACCCTGGCAGAGAAGTAACTAGTCTCACCTTGGCAGATAAGTAACTAGTCTCACCCTGGCAGAGAAGTAACTGACAGAGAAGTAACTACTCTCACCTTGGCAGAGAAGTAACTAGTCTCACCCTGGCAGAGAAGTAACTAGTCTCACCTTGGCAGAGAAGTAACCCTGGCAGAGAAGTAACTAGTCTCACCTTGGTAGAGAAGTAACTAGTCTCACCTTGGCAGGGAAGTAACTAGTCTCACTCTGGCAGAGAAGTAACTAGTCTCACCCTGGCAGAGAAGTAACTAGTCTCACTCTGGCAGGGAAGTAACTAGTCTCACCTTGGCAGAGAAGTAACCCTGGCAGAGAAGTAACTAGTCTCACCTTGGTAGAGAAGTAACTAGTCTCACCTTGGCAGGGAAGTAACTAGTCTCACTCTGGCAGAGAAGTAGCTAGTCTCACCCTGGCAGAGAAGTAACTAGTCTCACCTTGGCAGAGAAGTTTGGCACCAGCCGCTCCGCCAGCCTGCACAGGACGGTGCCATCCTTCAGGGAGGCTTTCAGGAAGTCCTCCGGGTCTGCGACGTTCTTCTTGGGGGAGCCGAGCACCCCCAGCGAGATCAACCACGTCACGGTCTGCTCCTCCGGGTTCATGGCGCCGTCACCGCCCGCTTAAAAGGCACTCATGGCCGCCCGGTGAGGGTTTGCAAGTGGCGAGCCCGCACTTGTGCTAGAAGCTGGGCGAGAGGCGTCAGAGAGGAGGGGTGGTGGTGGAAGGAAGGAAGAAGGCTGTGTTGCTACATGCCACAACTCATCATCCCCCTGCTGGCTCAACTAGGCTGCACAACACATGCTAGTGACTGACTAGCTGCATGCAAGACAATCTGACAGCTCAGCACATTTCACACAAAATATTGTTGCATAGGCTGAGCATATTGTGAAATGGCAAAAAAGAGGACACATATAAGCGTTTTGAAAAAAATAAAACGTATACAATTATCCTGTTATATCTCACATTCTATGTTGTTTTGGAAAAAGGTTGTCATGAACGTTACTTCATTCATTAAAAAAATAATAATAAAAAAAGAAAACAAATGTGTATGCATATGTAAATGTATTCATTCATTCACTTTCCTCTTTCCTTCGTGGATCTAAACTTTACCGCTGCTGGTAGTTTTTTTCTATGTTTTTATTGAATAAGTTGTAGGTGTATTTATTTCAGTATAAAAGTGTAAAAAGTGTTTTGCTTGGGTCATGAAATGATGATAATGGTGTGCCAGGGCATACATACATTTTATATTTAACGCTTAAATCTCAGGAGTCTATACATCAACTTCACATCTATTCCTCATTTCCAAATGTTTTAGTTTGTTTTCCGCCCTTTTTTGTCAAACAAAAAACTATGTTTTTAATGGCAAACACACAAAATATGCAAAATCTTCCACCAAAAATAATTTTCAAAGTGAAATATTTGATGTGAAGTAATGGGAACCTTGGGTAGGTCAATAATTCATAATAACATTGATTTTGATTCTTTGTTTTATTAGTCAACATTGCAACTTTTTCTAAATGACATTTCACCTTTAAGCTTTTTTATATCACTTTTGTTGTTTTAGTTTATTTTAATAGTATTTTTAGAATGTGCCGTGGGCCTTTAAAACATTAGCTGTGGGCCGCAAATGGCCTCCGGGGCACACTTTTGACACCCCTGCTATAGATAATAAAACATTAAATGTGATAAATCTATGGCTAAAAAGCAGAGCCTGCGCGTTTATCACAACTCTCTCTCTGTCTCTGCCCCTCCCTCACCTATGCTGCTGTTTGTTTTGTTTTTAACCCCTTCTTAACCCTGAACGTACATTGAAAATACACGCAACCCTAACTCAAAATGCCTGACATTTGAGGCATTTAAGAAACTCTGCCTGGACATGTCCGGGGAAAAGAGGACATATGGTCAGTCTATAAATGTTGCAACAAGCCTGTTGTCAGGAACTGGTATAAGGCAGGAGTGGCAAACTCCTTTCCATTTCATAAATATACCAATTTAAGTGTAAAACAACTCGCCTGGGCATTTGATTATATTGTATACGCACACTAAAATAAAATGGATTTTGCGGAAAATAAGTGTTTTTACAGTGCATTTTTTTGTCCTGTTGAGTCATTTTTAGTGTGCAATTTGCAAATTAATCAACTCATACTATGTTTTGCAATTGGTGAATGTTTATTTATATACATACTTGACAACCTTGAGACCTCAGAATTAGGGAGATATTCAAGAAATACTTGAATTTCAGTGAATTACAGCTATATATATATATAGCTGTAATTTACCGATATATATATATATATAGCTGTAATTCACCGTAATTAAAACTCATTTGTATACTCCAGCCTTTAAATAGACCCCCTTTTTAGACCAGTTGATCTGCCGTTTTTCTTTTCTCATATGCCCCCCTCTCTCTTGTGGAGAGGGGGGACACAGGTCCGATGGCCATGGGTGAAGTGCTGGCTGTCCACAGAGTCGGGACCCGGGCTGGACCGCTCGCCTGTGCATCAGTTGTGGACATCTCTGCGCTGCTTACCCACATATGCAGTCCTCTCCAAGGTTTCTCACAGTCATTCACATTGACGTCCCACTGGGGTGAGTATTTCCTTGCCTTTATGTGGGCTCTGTACCGCGGATGTCGTTGTGGCTTGTGCAGCCCTTTGAGACACTTGTGATTTAGGGCTATTTAAATAAATATTGATTGACTAAAATTCAAGTATTTCTTTTATATATATATATAAGAAATACTTGAATTTCAGTGAATTACAGCTATATATATATATACACATTTATTTATATTTATGGTGGTTTTGAGTAGTCCTGAGTTCAATCCCGTGTGTGGAGTTTGCATGTTCTCCCTGTGACTGTGTGGGTTCCCTCCAGGTACTCTGACTTCCTCCCACCTCCAAAGACATGCACCTGGGGATAGGTTGATTGGCAACACTAAATGGTGATGAGGTGGCGACTTGTCCAGGGTGTACCCTGCCTTTCACCCGAATGCAGCTGAGATAGGCTCCAGCACCCCCTGCAATCCCAGGACAAGCGGTAGAAAAATGGATGGATGGGTTTGCCTTATTTTTTTTTTACTTGACCTCCTCCAGGAACTGCAGTCCTGTATAATGACGCTCGCTTGTAATGAAGTAACTTTTAGTTCAGTACAGCGTCTCTTTTGATCCATCCGCACTAAAGTGTCACCCTACTGTCCGGACGAGGATGACGGGACTAGAAATATACATTTTCAAATCAATATTTTTGTTTTAATCCAAAGCTAAGTTTGGAATATTAATGTTTAAAATATGTGCAACTGAAAGGTAGAAAGATGAAGTACTTTGATGCCTGTTCTGTTCAGGTTTTCACAAGCCAGATCTGGCCCACAGGCCTTGAGTTTGACAGCTGTGGTGTAAGGAACAAGGTGCAACTCTAAACACAATCTGCACTCACCAAGATACTTGACGCTATAAGCAACCATGTGGGTTTTGGGTACAGTTTAGTAAAGTGGTTCTCAAACTACCACCTTAGAAAACACTGCTCTCAAAAGTACCGCCACAGTTACCAACGTTAAAATGCCCGAGTTGTAATTAAAAACAAGGCCGAGGTTATATTGACCAAAAATATTGTAACATTAGTTTGAACAGTAGCACTGTGTTGTAAAAATAGACAAAACTTAACAGTACCTAATTCTTTGGTGTATCCATACTAGTTTGAGAATCACTGGTTGAGTATGAAGCTGTGGTGCATACTGTGGGCACCGTGGGCCGATTCTGGCCCACTGAGTCAATTGCTTAAAGATTGGTTTCTCAAACTGAATACACATATGTTCTGACCTCTTTCAGGCTCACACAATTGAGTTCTAGTTGCATTAGCACATTTTCCCTTTGGCCCTTCGAGGTAGTTTGGGCACCCCTGGTATAAGTCAAAACATTATTTTTAGTACAAAGTGACAAGTGACCCTGAGAGCTGTGTTTTTCAACCACTGTGCCGCAGCACACTAGTGTGCCGTGAGATACAGTCTGGTGTGCCGTGGGAGATGATGTAATTTCACCTATTTGGGTTAAAAATATTTTTTTCAAACCAGTAATTATAGCCTGCAAATTATATGTTGTCGTTAAGTGTCGGTGCTGTCTAGAGCTCGGCAGAGTAACCGTGTAATGCTATTCCATATCAGTAGGTGGCAGCTGGTAGCTAATTGCTTTGTAGATGTCGGGAACAGCGGGAGGCAGTGTGCAGTGTGCCACCATGCCACTAAGAAAAGGCATTAAAGCTTAGGGAAGGCTATGCAGAACGAAACTATGAACTGGCTACAAAAAACAGAATGCTGGACGACAGCAAAGACTTGCTGTGGAGCAAAGACGGCGTCCACAATGTACATCGGGACAAATTAAATATTCTTCATTGCTAAAACAAAGTAGATGCGGGAAATATCGCTCAAAGGAAGACATGAGACTGCTACAGGAAAATAACAAAATAGGATCGCAAGACAAGAAGTAAAACACTACACACAGGAAAACAGCAAACTCAAAATAAGTCAGGGTGTGATGTGACAGGTGGTGACAGTACACCTACTTTGAGACAAGAGCTATAGTAATGCATGCTTGGTTATGCTTTAGTCATATCCAACAATTGCGACAACGACTTTTTACTTTCAACTGAGTTTCGTTTTTTAATGATTTCTGCTGGTGGTGTGCCTCTGCATTTTTTCAACGCAAAAAAAGTGCCTTGGCTCAAAAAGGTTGAAAAACACTGCCCTAGAGACTATATGCAGAGCAGGCATAATGCTGACATTTATATGCACCCAGAGAGAAACTAATTTAACACATTTGACCAAGCTGGCCACTGGATGTTGTGTTAGGTGGTGCATATCACTATAGTTAGGGCTTCTTTTTTGAATAACAAATGTTACACTTGCACAATACCCTTTCTCCAAATTGGGGGAATTACTCCTGTGTTCACTACAAGTTGGTACGATAGGTAAAATATATCTTACAAAAAAAAAGTAAACTTAATAGTAGGCACCAGCCGTGTCTTTCATATATTATTTACATTGAAATTGAGCCGTTTTGACAGCAGTTGTAAGAAGCAGTAAGAAACATACCAAATTCCCTGCAACCTTTACATGCAGGATTTTTGCTTTGAGGTAAAATCAGATTTTTCTCCTTAATCTAAGATGCTCAACATTTTAGTGGTTTATCTTAACTGTACCCAAACATGTAACACAAAGATAATGTTACACTGCAAAAAGTGAAATCTAAGATGAAATATCTCAAATAAGGGTGATATTTGCTTATTTTCTGTCTAATAAGATAATTCTTCTTGCTCCTACATTATCTCAGTAAGATATTACAGCTTGTTGCTGAGATTTGATCAATCAATGTTTATTTATATAGCCCTAAATCACAAGTGTCTCAAAGGGCTGCACAAGCCACGACGACGTCCTCGGTTCAGAGCCCACATAAGGGCAAGGAAAAACTCACAACCCAGCGGGATGTCAATGTGAATGACTGAGAAACCTTGGAGGACCGCAGATGTGGTGTTTTATGACCTATATTGAGTAAAACATGCTTGAAACCAGAATATCAAGTGTTGCAAAGCTGTGTCATCAACACTCAAGTATAAAACTACTTTTTTAAAGTAATTTCTTATTTCAAGCATGAAAAAAAAAATCATGACTGACACAATTGTGTCTCATAATTAAAACAGATGACAGCCAAATGGACTTTGCAGTTTTATTTTCAATGAAACACTAGAAAATACTTACTCATATAGTAGTAAACTTATTAGTGAGAATATACTTATTTGAAGGTATTTTTGGGTTTATTGAGGCTAGCTAATTTTACTTGTTTTGGAAAGTCTTGACAAGCCAAATTTTCTTGTTCTATTGGCAGATAACTTTGCTTAGTTCAAATAAAATACCCCTCATTTTTGTATTTTTTTTTCCTTGTTCTTGAACACTGACTTTTTGCAGTGTACCAGGTTTGTACTGAAAAGTAAGCAACTTACAATTTTATCCCAACAATGAGCTTGTTTTGTCTTTGGAATCCTTAATTACGCCTTTGTATTACACATCTTTTACCAAAGTTGGGAAAATCTACACGGCGCTCATGTTCGACTGCACATTAAAAGAAAGTTTAGGAAAACATGCAGGCAGTTCTTCCAAGTCTTTGAGGACAAGAAACTTTACAAACCCGTTTTTTGGTATTTATTGAAAACCACTGAGAAAATCCTCCGCCTGTTCTCCTCCCCTTTGCCAGAAGTCTTTCAACCAGCTGTCTCTCACCTGTGGCAGACCCTTAAGGACAACAGGCATTCAAAACAACTGCTTACAAGTCAGTGCAGACAGATCCCAGAGCAATACTTTTTTTACATTAATATTGAAATGTTTTTGCTCCAATCATTCATACCAATACTTTTCTACATGATTGAAATATCGTCATTCCAAATACCTGCACAAGCTGGGATGTGATCCTGATTGGTCCACATGTCTGAAAACCCCAAGTACAATCTTTGGATTGGCTGAAAGAAAGATTCCCTTGAAGAGTGTTCATCCTGTAATGAGAACACACGTTTACCACCACACCGTTTGCTTTGTATTCATGAAACATTTAAAGACGATTTTCTTAGTCCTTGGTCCATTTTGCTCGAATGATTGTTTCCAGTTGGGTGCTTGCTATGGCGGCAGCTTCCAGAGGTCTCCTTTGTTTGCGCTGACATGCTTGAGGAAAATGTTTTCAGACTGAGAATGGATGTTCGTCTTTCCTTTTAATTTTACATTGACAAAAAGGTCTTAGTAGTAGTTTTGACTATGGTGTATAACAAGATACCAAAGCTGCATACTTAGATTAGACAAGGAGGTAGGGCAAAATGATCTCTTCTTCTGGGCTCAGCCGGAAAAATTGTTACATTTTGATTATGTGCAAGGAGTAAAAGGTCTTGCCTTGGAGGTTTTTTTTGCGGTTTTCACACTTAGCTAGACTGAAAAGGAATGTTAGAGGGGACTTCCTTCTTTAAGTCCTTTGAGAAAAAAGTTGTCTTGAACTGAGTGACGATTGCAATACAGGACAAAGTCAGTTTACAGATGAGAAACAAAGAGGTTTGCTTTGCTTACCAGCTGTTGACTATGGGTTCTTGTAGGATAGAAGCTTGCATTTGGCTGCTGTTGCCTTTGGTATTGTCGTTGCGTGCCAGCGAATGGCTCTAGGAAGACGGGTCCATTTCCGGGTGAACTACATTGGAACATTTTGACAGTGACATTCGCCTAACACAGAAGTGACGAGTGGGAAGCACATTTGACTTTTAACTCAGGCTCCAGACCAGAGACGCAGCAACTTAACGTGACAGAAAACTTGTTCAACGAGATATTTCACTTGGCAACAATCATGAGGTCTTGTCTTCTTGGACTATTGATGCTCAGTGGTCAGGGTACAACTAACAGCTTTATTGGAGTAGGAAAAGCCAGACTTAGAGGGCATTGCAGGTTTTAAAAATAACTGAATGTACAAAAGCACTGGGTAACTGTACTGTTGTATGAATAAGCTAAATACAGATAAAAAATAAAAAAGTCAAAAGACACAATTTAAACCTAAACTTCACAGATTTAGACATGGTGGCTTGTTTGATAAACTGCTCCCACAACACGTTGAAGGGTGCACGAAGATTAACATGTAGACTTCCATGTCCATTTTAGTATCTGCTGCGAGCCATGCCTCTGTCAGCTCGGTGGCCTCCACGGCTGCCACGCGGTCCGCCGCGGCTTGAGCTGTACGAATCGCGAGGAGGGTATCCTCTCTCAACCGGGGGACCGGGGCCCCTCTCTTGCCTACCCATTCGCTCGCCTCTGGGAGGTGGATACGGGTCACTCCGACTGTTGTTGTAACTGTCACGGCCGCCATAGCCATCTCGGGAACTGCTGCCATAGTCATCGTAACGACCGCTTCCGCCGCCCCCACCAAAGGACGGTGGCGGGCCCCGTGAAGGTGGGCCGCTGCGAGAGTTACCTGCAGGGTCAACGGGTCAGGTTCAATGTGACAAATTGCTTTTGTTCTTGCAGCGTTTGGTGCTCATTCTTTGTCAATACATTGAATTGTGTGCCAAGCAATTCAACAGATGGCCATGTGTACATGTCCCATCTTTTGCTGGTGATGATGCTCTGAAATTCAACAATTTGTGGCAAATACTTAGGGCTGCTAAACATCCAGGTACATGGACTTGACCAATGTTATCTGCTTCATCCTGTCATTGATTTCTGAGGCCACTTTTCCTTTTAGCGATCCAAGTTTGGTGGTTATTTGTGAAGGAAACTCCTTGAGGGAGAGCTTATTCTGTTCTGTAGACGCTTCCAAGGACTTTTGATGGTTCCTTATGGTAGTCAACACTGGCCATATTAGCTAATCTGCAAAATTATTGCGGCACATTTATTTACTTTGAGGCAAATAGTGGTAATAGGATTTGGGATACCAATTCTTGAACTAGTTCTGAATACTGAGCATAACACTTTGACAAGTTGACTGAAAGGTAGTTTTCCCTTTGGTTGTTCTTTGTTGGGAATGACGGTTTGTTATTTTGCAGCTCCTCTTCAGTCCTTTTTGGGGCATTTTACCTGTGTGGAAATATCTTACCGTAACCATCAAAAGAATCTCGGTATGAGCCGCCACCACCACCACTTGGGCGGTCCGTGTAGCTTCTGGAATCTCTGCCTCCACTATAGCCATCACGGTCACTGCAAGAGGCACATTTGTTACTTGGTGGTAAAAATGTGGCGTTTGTACCAAGCTTTTATATGCACTAAAACTCCTACCTGTAGCCTCTTGACATTGAGCCATAGTCATCTCTGGAACTGGGGTAGTCACGGTATGAATAATCTCTGGGAGGAGGTCCATAGTCCCGTGAATCTCTTGAGCTATACTCTCGACTCGAGTAGCTGTACAAAATATTTAGAATTCAGGATAATAATTTGTATCATACCAGTAACAGCAGGAGCAAATATTACTGTAGTAAAATATTTGATGGCCCTACCTGTCTTTTGAGCTGTAGTGGTCATCTCTGGGTGAAGGATAGTCATCCCTCCTGGACATCATGGAGTCTCTGCGAGGAGGTGGGCCATAGGGGTCCCTGTCCCTTGACATGGAGGCTGAAAAATCACCAGAAATCAATATGTTGTCTAAAAAAATCATTTAAAAAAGGAAATTGTGGGTGGGTAGGGGACGTACGCCTGCTCATTTTGGCTGGGGGACCTCCATTGCGCATAGGAGGTCCTCGCTTCATCCCTTTAAAGTAGGGTTCTCCACCGTCGTCATAGTAGTCTGCAAGCACAGCAAATGCACTTACACATCAAGGGTAAGACCAAGGGAAATTAATCACTCTTTAATGGGACTTTCTTTTACCTCTCATACCCCCCCTGGACCCGCGCATGCCTCTAGGTGGACCACGACTGCGCATGGGTGGCCCTCGTCTACCCCCGGACTGAAACTGAGGTTTGGTTGCTTGCTCCACTTTAATAGACTTTCCATCAAGAGACTATGGAGGGAGATGGCAGAAACAAAATGACAACACCATACTAAAAATCTAGATTACTTTTTCTTATAGATGGCTTGTGTACGGTACAAATGATGTACCTTTCCATTCATCTCCCGTGCCGCGTCCTTTGCATCGGATGGGTTCTCGTACGTCACAAACGCAAAGCACCTCGACTTGTTAGTTTCATGGTCTTTCATCAAAATAACTGTAAAAAGGAAATGAAAAAACAACAAATCACATGTTGCACATTCAAGTTTCACAAAGCAATAATGTGTTGTTGCCAATCATCATTGTCGATATTTGTTACATAAACCTCAAAGCACTGCTTTTATAGGAAACTTTTTCTCCCTTCAAACCACCAACAGCAACATTTTTTGTGTACTCAAAATGGGCGTTTCGGGGTAGAAAACACTGTACAAAAGATAACTATAATCAGTGTTGGCGCTAGGAATCTTCATGTCCCAGGGACCCCATCAGGTCATAAAAATCACGTCCCACAGGAAATTTTTGGGGTCCCCCTTTTTTGTAGGCGTTTTGAAAACAAATGTCAAACGTATGCATTATCCTGTTATAGCTCACAGTCTATATTGTTTTGGAAAACGGTTGTCATAAACGTTAATTCATTAAAAAATAACAAAAGAAAACAAATGTTTATGCATATGTAAATGTATTCAGTTTTAAACATTCATTCACTTTCTTCTTTCCTTCATGGATCTAAACTTTACCGTTGCCTGTATTTTTTTCTATGTTTTTATTTAATAAGTTGTAGGTGAATTTATTTCAGTACAAAAGTGTAAAAACGGGGCACAGATTCGGTGGCCACGGATGAAGCGCTGGCTGTCCAGGGTCGGGACCCAGGGTGGACCACT
Organism: Entelurus aequoreus; assembly: GCF_033978785.1. Lineage (NCBI taxonomy): Eukaryota > Metazoa > Chordata > Actinopteri > Syngnathiformes > Syngnathidae > Entelurus > Entelurus aequoreus. The sequence continues at coordinate 6,400,112 of NC_084734.1, forward strand.
CATCTGTGCATCGGTTGGGGACGTCTCTGCGCTGCTGACCTGTCTCCCCTCGGGATGGTCTCCTGCTGACCCCACTATGGACTGGTCTCTCACTATTACGTTAGATCCACTATGGACTGGACTCTCACAATTATGTTAGATCCACTATGGACTGGACTCTCGCAATTATGTTAGATGCACTATGGACTGGACTCTCACACTATTATGTTAGATCCACTATGGACTTGACTCTCATTATGTTAGATCCACTATGGACTGGACTCTCACTATTATGTTAGATCCACTATGGACTGGACTCTCACTATTATGTTAGATCCACTATGGACTGGACTCTCACAATTATGTTAGATCCACTATGGACTGGACTCTCACAATTATGTTAGATCCACTATGGACTGGACTCTCTCACTATTATGTTAGATCCACTATGGACTGGACTCACACTATTATGTTACATCCACTATGGACTGGACTCTCACAATTATGTTAGATCCACTATGGACTGGACTCTCACAATTATGTTAGATCCACTATGGACTGGACTCTCACACTATTATGTTAGATCCACTACGGACTGGACTCTCACACTATTATGTTAGATCCACTATGGACTGGACTCTCACACTATTATGTTAGATCCACTATGGACTGGACTTTCACACTATTATGTTAGATCCACTATGGACTGGACTCTCTCACTATTATGTTAGATCCACTATGGACTGGACTCTCTCACTATTATGTTAGATCCACTATGGACTGGACTCTCACTATTATGTTAGATCCACTATGGACTGGACTCTCACTATTATGTTAGATCCACTATGGACTGGACTCTCACTATTATGTAAGATCCACTATGGACTGGACTCTCACACTATTATGTTAGATCCACTATGGACTGGACTCTCACACTATTATGTTAGATCCACTATGGACTGGACTCTTACTATTATGTTACATCCACTATAGACTGGACTTTCACACTATTATGTAAGATCCACTATGGACTAGACTCTCTCACTATTATGTTAGATCCACTATGGACTGGACTCTCACTATTATGTTAGATCCACTATGGACTGGACTCTCACTATTATGTTAGATCCACTATGGACTGGACTCTCACTATTATGTTAGATCCACTATGGACTGGACTCTCACTATTATGTTAGATCCACTATGGACTGGACTCTCACTATTATGTTAGATCCACTATGGACTGGACTCTCACTATTATGTTAGATCCACTATGGACTGGACTCTCACTATTATGTTAGATCCACTATGGACTGGACTCTCACTATTATGTTAGATCCACTACGGACTGGACTCTCACACTATTATGCTAGATCCACTCGACGTCCATTGCACCGGTCCTCTCCAAGGTTTCTCATTGTCATCCCATTGGGTTGAGTTTTTCCTTGCCCTGATGTGGGATCTGAGCAGAGGATGTCGTTGTGGCTTGTGCAGCCCTTTGAGACACTCGTGATTAGGGCTATATAAGTCAACATTGATTGATTTTAATGCGTAAAAAGACACAAAAAGTGCGTTAATCCCAACACTGTATAATAAACACAATACTCTGGTTAATGTGGAAAATAACTGGTTAATGTGGGAAATACATTTCTATTGATACATCTAGTTTTTGTCATCATACTGTAAAAAAAAACATGGCAAATGAGAAGCAAATAACAAAATGGCTGTCTCTTCCATCCATGAACTATTCCACGTGCACTTCAGTCATCGTTTCTTTCCAGGACAAAAGAATATTATGCAAGTGTAATTGATTTCTTTGTAAATATTGTGTGATCATAGAGTGTAAAAATAGTAGGGTTGTTAAACTTACGTTCGGAAATCCTGCCATATTTGCCGAAGTACTGCTCGAGGGCCTTCTCCGTGGTCTCGATGTTCAGCCCGCCGATAAACAGCTTTCCCGGCCGGTCTGCTTCCGCCATGTTCGACACAAATAAACCCCCCTGAAAAAGAAGATTGAATGAATAAGTCAATTGTCGTGGTGTAGAAAGAAGCAGTGTGCAGTATTATGATGTTGTATCACCTACCTTCAGTTGTTCAATGCACAAAATGGCGATTACCGCGCTCTCCTACTTCGCAGCTCCTTTTTTTCCCTCGACTTACGAATCTAAGCAGGCGATACGTTAACAATATGATACCTTCTCGAGCACTTAGTGTAGATTAAAATGAAGCCAGAATGGATGTTTAACTGCGCCTAAGTAGTAGAAAGTGAACGTAGCGACAACAGCCTCACTCACCCTCGCGGAGGACAGTCTTCACTGCTTGGAATCCTCTCTTCTTTTGTTCTACATCAATGGCAAGCAAACACACGCAGACGCTGGATGTCGCCACCTATCGGTTAGGAGCTAGTACTGCATTGCCACGGTGCCAATTACAAACCCGCTTCTCTCTCTTTCCGTTGGATTAATGATTTCGAATTATCAATACAATGAGTTGGGAAATTGTGTTAGATGTAAATATAAACGGAATACAATGATTTGCAAATCCTTTTCAAGCCATATTCAGTTGAATACACTACAAAGACAACATATTTGATGTTCAAACTCATAAACTTTTTTTATTTTTTGCAAATCATAATTAACTTAGAATTTCATGGCTGCAACACGTGCCAAAGTAGTTGGGAAAGGGCATGTCCACCACTGTGTTACATGGCCTTTCCTTTTAACAACACTCAGTAAAGGTTTGGGAACTGAGGAGACACATTTTTGAAGCTTCTCAGGTGGAATTATTTCCCATTCTTGCTTGATGTACAGCTTAAGTTGTTCAACAGTCCGGGGGTCTCCCTTGTGCTATTTTAGGCTTCATAATGCACCACACATTTTCAATGTCTGGACTACAGGCAGGCCAGTCTAGTACCCGCACTCATTTACTATGAAGCCACGTTGATGTAACACGTGGCTTGGCATTGTCTTGCTGAAATAAGCAGGGGCGTCCATGATAACAACATATGTTGCTCCAAAAGCTGTATGTGCCTTTCAGCATTAATGGTGCCTTCACAGATGTGTAAGTTACCCATGTCTTGGCCACTAATACACCCCCATACCATCACACATGCTGCCTTTTACACTTTGGCGGTAGAAAATGGATGGATGGAATTCCGTTTTTTAAGGCGGTCTGTCATAACTTTTTAGCATTCAATCAGACATTATTGTGAGGTTTTGTATTAGTGTTCCTAAAAATAGATATACCGGCCCCCAGATGCATTTGTTTCTCTAAATTTGGCCCCCCAAGTCAAAATAATTGCCCAGGCCTGCAATAAACTCAGTGTTTTTTACTTTATTATTATTTTTTGGCATTTGTCTATTTTTAATCTTTGTGTATTGTCTCTTACTTTACTTTCTGTAACTTAGTTTTTGTTTATAGAAAGATGTTGATAGCTCAACCCAGTGAATATATGTAATACTGCGATATATTGGAAGTGCCTCACTTTGTTTGCATATTGTCATATATGCTGTTTATGTGTCCAATTGTTCAATAAAATATATATGTCTCCCTTCCTATTTGTTAGATCCCTTATAATAATAATAATGGATTAGATTTTATATCGCGCTTTTCTATTATTAGATACTCAAAGCGCTCACAGAGAAGTGGGAACCCATCATTCATTCACACCTGGTGGTGGTAAGCTACATTTGTAGCCACAGCTGCCCTGGGGTAGACTGACGGAAGCGAGGCTGCCAGTTTGCGCCTACGGCCCCTCCGACCACCACCTATCATTCATTCACCAGTGTGAGCGGCACCGGGGGCATGGCGTAGTGGGTAGAGCAACCTGCCAGAAACCTGAGGGTTGCAGGTTCGCTCCCCGCCTCTTACCATCCCAAAAAAAATTGCTGCCGGTGAATTGAATGATGGTAGGTGGTCGGAGGGGCCGTCGGTGCAAATTGCAGCCACGCTTCCGTCAGTCTACCCCAGGGCAGCTGTGGCTATGAAAGTAGCTTACCACCACCAGGTGTGAATGAATGATGGGTTCTACTTTGGGTACTTAGAAAAGCACTATATAAATCCCAGGTATTATTGTTATTATTATTAAGGGTGAAGTGTCCTGCCCAAGGACACGACTGCAGCGATTTGGATGTCAAGAGGCGGGGAGCGAACCTGCAACCCTCAGGTTTCTGGCAGGCTGCTCTACCCACTACGCCAGGGGTCACCAACCTTTTTGAAAGCAAGAGCTACTTCTTGGGTACTGAGTAATGCGAAGGGCTACCAGTTTGATACACACTTAAATAAATTGCCGGAAATAGCCAATTTGCTCAATTTACCTTTAACTCTATGTTATTATTAATAATGAATGATATTTACACTTAATTGAACGGTTTAAAAGAGGAGAAAACATGAAAAAAAATGACAATTAAATTTTGAAACATAGTTTATTTTCAATTTCGACTCTTTAAAATTCAAAATTCAACCGAAAAAAAGAAGACAAAAACTAGCTAATTTGAATCTTTTTGAAAAAATTAAAAAAATAATTTATGGAACATCATTAGTAATTTTTCCTGATTAAGATTAATTTTATAATTTTGATGACATGTTTTAAATAGGTTAAAATGCAATCTACACTTTTTTAGAATATATAACAAATTGGACCACGCTATATTTCTAACAAAGACAAATCATTATTTCTTCTAGATTTTCCAAAACAAAAATTTTAAAAGAAATTCAAAAGTCTTTGAAATAAGATTTAAATTTGATTCTACAGATTTTCTAGATTTGCCAGAATAATTTTTTAGAATTTTAATCATGATAAGTTTGAAGAAATATTTCACAAATATTCTTTGTCGAAAAAACAGAAGCTAAAATGAAGAATTAAATTAAAATTGATTTATTATTCTTTACAATAAAAAAAATAAATGTACTTGAACATTGATTTAAATTGTCAGGAAAGAAGAGGAAGGAATTTAAAAGGTAAAAAGGTAAATGTGTATAAAAATCCTAAAATCATTTTTAAGGTTGTATTTTTTCTCTAAAATTGTCTTTCTGAAAGTTATAAGAAGCAAAGTAAAAAATGTAATGAATTTATTTAAACAAGTGAAGACCAAGTCTTTAAAATATTTTCTTGGATTTTCAAATTCTATTTGAGTTTTGTCTCTCTTAGAATTAAAAATGTCGGGCAAAGCGAGACCAGCTTGCTAGTAAATAAATACAATTTAAAAAATAGAGGCAGCTCACTGGTAAGTGCTGCTATTTGAGCTATTTTTAGAACAGGCCGGCGGGCTACTCATCTGGTCCTTACGGGCTACCTGGTGCCCGCGGGCACCGCGTTGGTGACCCCTGCACTACGCCATACCGCCCCCGATCTGCCAAATACATCATCTTTGGCAGCTTAAGTCACAGATGACCATGCTAATTTACGCTCTTTGGTCAGACACTTAGTTCAATTTGATGTTTAATTTCTTTATTTATTTATTTAATTTTGTAATGGTACTTTAATTATTATTAATATTGTATTGTTTTTATTTAAATAGTTTTGTCATCCTCTTTTAGTCAATTATTAGTAATATATTTTCAGTTATGAGTGTTGTAGTTTTTTTTAAATTTATTTATTTAATTTGTAATGGTACTTTAATTATTAATACTTTATTGTTTTTATTTAAATAGTTTTGTCATCCTATTTTAGTCAATTATAAGTAATATATTTTCATTTATAATGAGTGTTGTAATTATACAATGCACTTTAATTATATTTTTCACATTTTAACTTGATGTTTTGTTGATACGGTACATTCATGTTTGTTGACAACGCTTAGCATGGCCGTGCAAGCCAATTCTTGAGTGACAGTCCCTGTTGCACTTAGTGCAAACATGTGTAGAGACTTTGTAATACTTTTGTGGTCTTCCTATAATTTTTAAGGTTCTGGGTTTTCCTTGTAGAAACACGTACTTAGTTTATTTAATTGTACTTTGTGCAGCAGAACATCAATAATGACATTCATTTTATACATGAGTAAAATAATATACCGACAAAAATGCAGAACGTCCGGTTATCAGTTTTTCAAAGTAAATCAGAAGTCGCACTGAGTGTGCTCTGTTAAACAATGAGGTTGGGTTTTCGTGTTTTTTAACTCAAGAAAAGTTGAAAAACATGACTATTTCAATGAATAATATGCATCATGTTACATGTCTAAACGCTACAATGTGACTTTTGTTGTGAATGCCAAAGTGTTGACTTCCGGTTGCCGATCAAATCATTTCCGCGTTGTTTAACTTCGTGGAACGTCACTCTTTTTTACGCAAGGCACGAGTGATTGGGTCGATACGGCACATGTTGGTATCGTTAATAAGTTTGTCAAGATCACAAAATCGAGGTTATGGAGATTCATTTGCGTCTTGTTTACAAAAGCTTTTTGTGGACAATTAATTCATGTAACTGAAATTGTTACGTTTGAATTTTGTGAACTGAACTTTTCTTTAATTATGCTGACCATTTTCTTGAATAAAAGCCGTGATGAAAAAAATCGTGTGTTGAAAAATGTTTATTAAAATAAAAATTAATTGCAGAAATATTCGTTGCTTCAACACGCAAGACCTACTTCCGGTAAATAAAGACTGACGCACTCATTGAGTCCTATTTACCGGAAGTGAGTCTTTGTTTTTATTTTATTATTATTTAATATTTATTATTATTTTGATCCAAAAGTAAATAACAATACAAAAAATTGTGTTCAGATATATTTAAAATTGTCGAACACCGTGTCTTTTTTTAAATTTTTATTTAAATACAAACATATTTATACATTTCAACATTTACTAACAGTTGAACATAATAATCAAAGTAAACACAAAAACAGTACAAAACACTACAAAAACAGTACACATCAGCGCCAGGGGGTTGTAAATTCAAAGTAAAGTGAGTCTTTATTTGTGCATTACATTTTTATGCATTGAATTTTCATGTAATATCTTTTTTTTACACATAATTGTAAAACACCGTATTTTAACAATCTGAATTTTTATAAATACACGCATTTTGATTACATTTTTTTATTCAATTAAATTCCCAGCATCATGTTATGTAAAAAAAATCAGTTTACAAAATTTGTCAAAGTAGAAACACGATTATTTGTAAACAATATCAATTATAATTAATATAAGGCAGAACAATGTAACAGTATCAACGAAATCATTCAAGTGTTCCCTTTGATTACATTTTAAACACACGAAAAAATATTTTACTCATTCAAATGTTTGGCTTTTGCCCCCAAATCCTCATGTGTCCAATAATTTATTATCTTTCAACCACACGAAAACAAAGAGCACCGAAAACGGTCGATCTCGTCGTCATACCAATACTACGCGGAAGTCGACAATGTCGATATTTGCGTTGCTCCGCCCACCTGGCGAAGAAGCGGGTGGACAGTGCGCAGCTACTAGCTAGCATTAGCGACGTCGCTGCACTTTAATGAGCGTCACAAGAAGCTGCTCGTCACCTCCAGCCAGCATAGGAACACACTTTAGACTTTTTCATCGCCGACAGACATTTGACAAGTGAGGCTTGAACATGAGGAGGCGAATAGAGTTGGCTTTGGGGCTGCTTTGCTGGCTCCTTTCTCACTTCAGTCCGTGCTCGGCGTTCTATCTTCCGGGTTTAGCCCCAGTTAGTTTCTGTGAAGCAGGCAAAGGTGCAGAAGACTGTCAGGTATGTTCACACTCACCTGTACGGCAGGTATGTTCACACTCACCCGTATCTTACACTGTGTTGCCTTTTACTTGCCACATTACACGTCTTTACGTCTTCTTCACCTTGCTGGCTGACGTTAGCCATTGCTTCAAAGGCCCCGTCTATGGCCTGGAAACAGCATGAGCTTTGTGCTCCTTATGTTTCTTGCTGCAATGACGTGGAGCCTACTAAATACTTTTACCTCATGGCACAATGAAATACTTTTACCTTATGGCACGATTAAATAAAACATTTACATGCTAGTGTAAAGCCAAAACATAACACATGCGATATAAACTCCAGTGTTGGTTTAATAGAGGAAGAAATAGTACTCACAGTTTCATTAATACAACTTGACAATATTGTTATTCAACCACTTGAGCTTGCACTTTGGATAAAGTAAGCATGTGTTTTTGTTTGACAGACGGAGATGTAAACATGTGTTTTTGTTTGACAGACGGAGATGTAAACATGTGTTTTTGTTTGACAGACGGAGATACAGCTGTTTGTCAACCGCCTGGATTCTGTGGAGTCAGTCTTGCCTTATGAGTATGACATGTAAGTCACATCTTCACTGTCTAATAATGCCCGGGTGGCAAAACTCAAGGCCCACCACATCATTTTATGTTACCTGCCACATCATTTTATGTGGTTTGCCACATCGTTTTAAGGTGGCCCGCCACGTCGTTTTAAGTTGGCCCGCCACGTCGTTTTAAGTTGGCCCGCCACGTCGTTTTAAGTTGGCCCGCCACGTCGTTTTAAGTTGGCCCGCCACGTCATTTTATGTCGCATCATTTGTGTGCCCTGCCGCATCATTTGTGTGCCCTGCCATATTCTAATGTGGCCTGCCACATCATTTAAGTGCCCTGCCATATTCTAACATGGCCTGCCACATTCTAATGTGCCCTGCCACATCATTTATGTGCCCTGCCATATTCTAATATGGCCCGCCACATTCTAATGTGGTTTGCCACATCATTTATGTGGCCTGCCACATCATTTATGTGCCCTGTAACATCATTTATGTGCCCTGCCACATCATTTATGTGCCCTACTATATCATTTATGTGCCCTGCCACCTCATTTATGTACCCTGCCATATTCTAATATGGCCAGCCACATTCTAATGTGTTTTGCCACGTTCTAATGTGTTTTGCCACGTTCTAATGTGGCCCGCCACATTCTAATGTGGCCCGTCACATTCTAACGTGGCCTCCCACATCATTTATGTGCCCTGCCATATTCTAATATGGCCTGCCACGTTCTAATGTGGCCCGCCACATCATTTAAGTGCCCTTCCATATTCTAACATGGCCTGCCACGTTCTAATGTGGCCTGCCACATCATTTATGTGCCCTGCCAGTCTAATATGGCCCGCCACATTCTAATGTGGCCTGCCACATCATTTATGTGCCCTGCCATCTTCTAATATGGCCCGCCACATTCTAATGTGGTTTGCCACATCATTTATGTGGCCTGCCACATCATTTATGTGCCCTGCTATATCATTTATGTGCCCTGCCACCTCATTTATGTACCCTGCCATATTCTAATATGGCCAGCCACATTCTAATGTGTTTTGCCACGTTCTAATGTGTTTTGCCACATTCTAATGTGGCCCGTCACATTCTAACGTGGCCTCCCACATCATTTATGTGCCCTGCCATATTCTAATATGGCCTGCCACATTCTAATGTGGCCCGCCACATCATTTAAGTGCCCTGCCATATTCTAACATGGTTTGCCACGTTCTAATGTGGCCTGCCACATCATTTATGTGCCCTGCCATCTTCTAATATGGCCCGCCACATTCTAATGTGGTTTGCCACATCATTTATGTGGCCTGCCACCTTCTAATGTGCCCTGCCACATCATTTGTGCCCTGCCAAATCATTTATGTGCCCTGCCATATTCTAATATGGCCTGCCACATTCTAATGTGGCATGCCACATTCTAATGTGGCCTGCCACATTCTAATGTGGCCCGCCACATCATTTAAGTGCCCTGCCATATTCTAACATGGCCTGCCACATTCTAATGTGGTTTGCCACGTTCTACTGTGGCCTGCCACATCATTTATGTGCCCTGCCATCTTCTAATATGGCCCGCCACATTCTAATGTGGTTTGCCACATCATTTATGTGGCCTGCCACCTTCTAATGTGCCCTGCCACATCATTTATGTGCCCTGCTATATCATGTATGTGCCCTGCCATCTTCTAATATGGCCAGCCACATTGTAATGTGTTTTGCCACGTTCTAAAGTGGCCCGCCACAACCTAATGTGGCCTGCCACAACATTTATGTGCCCTGTCATATTTTCTAATGTGGCCTGCCACATTCTAATGTGGCCCGCCACATCATTTATGTGCCCTGCCATCTTCTAACATGGCCTGCCACATTCTAATGTGGTTTGCCACGTTCTAATGTAGCCTGCCACATCATTTATGTGCCCTGCCACATTCTAATGTGGCCTGCCACATCATTTATGTGCCCTGCCACCTTCTAACATGGCCTGCCACATTCTAATGTGGTTTGCCACGTTCTAATGTGGCCTGCCACATCATTTATGTGCCCTGCCATATTCTAATATGGCCCGCCACATTGTAATGTGGTTTGCCACATCATTTATGTGGCCTGCCACATTCTAATGTGCCCTGCCACATCATTTATGTGCCCTGCTATATCATTTATGTGCCCTGCCACATCATGTATGTGCCCTGCCATCTTCTAATATGGCCAGCCACATTCTAATGTGTTTTGCCACGTTCTAATGTGGCCTGCCACATTCTAATGTGGCCCGCCACATCATTTATGTGCCCTGCCATCTTCTAACATGGCCTGCCACATTCTAATGTGGTTTGCCACGTTCTAATGTAGCCTGCCACATCATTTATGTGCCCTGCCACATGCTAATGTGGCCTGCCACATCATTTATGTGCCCTGCCACCTTCTAACATGGCCTGCCACATTCTAATGTGGTTTGCCACGTTCTAATGTAGCCTGCCACATCATTTATGTGCCCTGCCACCTTCTAACATGGCCTGCCACATTCTAATGTGGTTTGCCACGTTCTAATGTAGCCTGCCACATCATTTATGTGCCCTGCCACCTTCTAACATGGCCTGCCACATTCTAATGTGGTTTGCCACGTTCTAATGTGGCCTGCCACATAATTTATGTGCCCTGCCATCTTCTAATATGGCCCGCCACATTCTAATGTGGTTTGCCACATCATTTATGTGGCCTGCCACCTTCTAATGTGCCCTGCCACATCATTTATGTGCCCTGCTATATCATTTATGTGCCCTGCCACATCATGTATGTGCCCTGCCATATTCTAATATGGCCAGCCACATTCTAATGTGTTTTGCCACGTTCTAATGTGGCCCGCCACAACCTAATGTGGCCTGCCACAACATTTATGTGCCCTGTCATATTCTAATGTGGCCTGCCACATTCTAATGTGGCCCGCCACATCATTTATGTGCCCTGCCATATTCTAACATGGCCTGCCACATTCTAATGTGGTTTGCCACGTTCTAATGTGGCCTGCCACATCATTTATGTGCCCTGCCACCTTCTAATGTGGCCTGCCACATCATTTATGTGCCCTGCCACCTTCTCACGTGGCCCGCCACATTCTAATGTGGTTTGCCACGTTCTAATGTGGCCTGCCACATCATTTGTGTGCCCTGTTACCTTCTAATGTGGCCCGCCACATCATTTTATGTGGTTTGCCATACCATTATAAGGTGCCCTACCACATCAGTTTATGTGCCCTGCCACGTTCTAAAGTGGCCCGCCACATCATATTATTTCGCCATAATATTTTAATGTGCACCGCCACATCATTTAAGGTGTTGGCCACATCATTAATTTATGTGGTTTGCCATATTTTAATGTGTTCTGCAAAAACCTTTTACTGTGCCCTCCCACTTCATTCTAATGTGCCACATCATTTTGTGTTGTTTGCCATATAATTTTGTGTGCCCTGCCACATTAAATGTGGCCTTTTACACAATTTTGTGTTTTGCCACATCATTTTAATGTGCCCTGCCGCATGCATGTTATATGCCCGCCACACGTTAATGTTGCCCGCCACACAATTTTGTTTCTCCACATCATTTTATGTTGCCTGCCACGTTGTTTAAAGTGAACCGCCACATCATTTTGTGTGGTTTGCCATGTCATTTTATGTGCCCTGCCGCATTTTAATGTGGCCTCCCACACAATTTTGTGTTTCGCCACATCATTTTAATGTGCCTTGCCACATTCATTTTATGTTGCCTGCCACATTGTTTCAAGTGAACCGCCACATCATTTTGTGTTGTTTGCTATATCATTTTACTGTGCCCCGCCACGGCGTTCTAATGTGGCACGCCGCGTCATTTTATTGTTGCGCTAATTCATTTATGCGGCCTGCAAAAAGCGCACTCTGGCTGCATGTATTTGTTCTTTTAATTTTGACAGAAAAAATGTTGCACATGCAACTGCTTTTGTTTTACACTTAATATTATCTGATGTTCCATTTTTGTGGTTATCCAAAATGAACACTTAAATGTCTGCTTGTCATCTTGACTTATGATTTCAAAACCAGTTATCCATTCATCTGTAAAAAATAAAAGAATCAAAAACAGTTGCCTACTACGCGTTTGTATTCATGTACATTCACTGTTGTACTTGCAATGTGGCCCGCAATAATGATGACTTTGACACCCCTGGTCTAATGTATTTTTTGGAAAATCCTACAGCTGAATATTATCCTAATTCATTTTTGATTGCTTTAAGGTTTGACTTTTGCAAGGATGCAAAGGAAATGAGGCCTTCCGAGAACCTTGGGCAGGTTTTGTTTGGAGAACGCATCGAGTCCTCGCCGTACAAGGTGGAGCCCGACCCCGCCTAATGTTCTATTTATTAAAACAATTTACTCATTACTCTTTTATGCATCCCATTGTTGTCTGTAGTTCAACTTCAATCAAGATGTCAAGTGCAAGGCGGTGTGCACAAAGACGTACACGAAAGACAAACAGGATGACACGAACAAGCTGGATTTCTTTAAAATGGGAATGGAGCTCAACTATCAGCACCACTGGTGAGTTCTTTCAAAGGGTAATAATAATAGATTTTATTTGTAAAAAGCACTTTACATTGAGTAAACAACCTCAAAGTGCTACAGTGTATTAAAGGCCTACTGAAATGATTTTTTTTTATTTAAACGGGAATAGCAGATCCGTTCTATGTGTCATACTTGATCATTTCGCGATATTGCCATATTTTTGCTGAAAGGATTTAGTAGAGAAAATCGACGATAAAGTTCGCAACTTTTGCTCGCTGATAAAAAAAAGCCTTGCCTGTAGCGGAAGTAGCGTGACATCACAGGAGCTAGTATTCCTCACAATTCCCCGTTTACAATGGAGCGAGAGAGATTCGGACCGAGAAAGTGATGATTACCCCATTAATTTGAGCGAGGATGAAAGATTCGTAGATGAGGAACGTTACAGTGAATGACTTGAGAGGCAGCGATGGACGTATCTTTTTTCGCTCTGACCGTAACTTAGGTACAAGCTGGCTCATTGGATTCCACACTCTCCTTTTTCTATTGTAGATCACAGATTAGTATTTTAAACCACCTGGGATACTATATCCTCTTGAAAATGAGAGTCGAGAACGCGAAATGGACATTCAGTGCCTTTTATCTCCACGACAATACATCGGCGAAATGCTTTAGCTACGAGCTAACGTGATAGCATCTTGCTTTAACTGCATATAGAAACAAAAGAAATAAACCCCTGACTGGAAGTATAGATAGAAAATCAACAATACTATTAAACCGTAGACATGTAAATACACGGTTAATGCTTTCCAGGCTGGCGAAGGTTAACAATGCTGTGCTAACGACGCCATTGAAGCTAACTTAGCAACCGGACTGCACAGAGCTATGCTAAAAACATTAGCTCTCCACCTACGCCAGCCAGCCCTCATTTGGTCATCAACGCCTGTGCTCACCTGCGTTCCAGCGATCGGCAGAAGGACGAAGGACTTCACCCGATGCGTTTGGCGGCCCGGAGACGTAGTAAGTCAAGGTGAAGTCGGCGGCTAGCGCGGCTAGCGCTCCAACAAAGTCCTCCTGGTTGTGTTGCTGTAGTCCGCTGCTAATACACTGATCCCACCTACAACTGTCTTCTTTGCAGCCTTCATTGTTCATTAAAAAAATTGCAAAAGATGTCCAGAATACTGTGGAATTATGAAATGAAAACAGAGCTTTTTGTATAGGATTCTACGGGGTACCATAACTTCCGTTACTCGGACTTCGTCACGCGCATACGTCATCATACTGCGATGTTTCAGCCGGATATTTCCCGGGAATTTTAAAATGTCACTTTATAAGTTAACCCGGCCGTATTGGCATGTGTTGCAATGTTAAGATTTCATCATTGATATATAAACTATCAGACTGCGTGGTCGGTAGTAGTGGCTTTCAGTAGGCCTTTAAAAAAAAAAGATAATAAAAAATAAATAAAAATAAAGACTGGAACAGCCAAATAGCTAAAACTAGTATGCATATATCTAAAAAAAAGGCTTTTTTGAAAAGAAGGGTTTTTAAGCCTTTTTTAAAAGCATCCACAGTCTGTGGTGCCCTCAGGTGGTCAGGGAGGGTATTCACTCTTACGATGAGCACAATAAGGAACCTGGGGACTTGCGCTTGAGAGCCACTCGCTGCTGTTTCAGGATTGTTGACAACATGCCGGTCACGTGGTGTTACGACGTGGAAGATAATCAGAAATACTGCAACCCTGGCTTCCCTATTGGCTGCCTGGTTACCGCTGACGGCAAACCTAAGGACGCTTGTGTCATCAATGTGAGTTGTGATTTATGAGTGCTCACACCGTTTACACTAAAAAAAAGTGTATTGACTCGCTGAATGTGTGCATCTCAGGCCGAGTTCAACAAGAAGAACACATTTTACGTGTTCAACCACGTAGACATCAAGATCACCTACCACAGCGGAGAGGCCGACGGATGGAGCGGGGCTCGGCTGGTTGCTGCCACTCTGGAACCCAAGAGGTAAACACAGTAGAACCTACCGGCAGACTTAAGTATGTTGGCTTCATAGTAGGGCTGGGCGATATGGCCTTTTATTAATATCTCGATATTTTTAGGCCATGTCACGATACACCATATATATCTGGATATTTTGCCTTAGCCTTGTCTACATTGAAACATTCTTCTTCATACTGCATTAATATATGCTCATTTTAAACTTTCATGCAGAGAGGGAAACCACAATTAAGTCAATTTAGCAGACATTTTAAAACTAGCTATTAGTGCACTTTTGTGCATGATGTCACTAAGATGACATATCAAAACAACACTAAATTAAAGTGCACTTTTTGTACAGGATGCAACTACAATAGTTTAAAACAAATAAAGTGCACTTTTGTGCATGATGTCACACAAGATATTTCAAAAACTGTCAAAATAAAAATGAGCTGCATAATAGGAAATCAAATAGTGTATGTCCTTTGCTATGTGGTAGGTTCCTGCGAACGTTATCTCCTTCTGTTGTGGACTATTTGTTTCATACGGTGTTGATGTGGAAATGGTTGCTTGGGCATTTTGTGGGTGTGGCACCGAACGGAGATGTTGACATGCGGAGTTTCAAGCACTCTTCATTCTCTAGCGGGTGACTTTTCAAATGATGCTACAAATTAGCAGTAGGTGCTACTTTTTGTAACAACGCTTTTGCCGCATACTTGACATATTACGGTTGTCTGTTCAACATCTTCCCGCTTGAAGCCAAACCACCGCCAGACGATGGACCCCCTGCTGTTTTTCTTAGGAATTAATTCTTCCTTCATTTGTTACCAGATTGGCACCTTCTTTCTCTCGTATTACCACTCGCTCCGCTAGCATCACAGCTAATGTTACCCATGCTGCTACCTCTCTGCTCGGCGAGGGCGTATGACGCGACAGTATGTGAGGTATGTAAGAAGGTGCGCTTGTTTAAGTCTCTGTGAGAAGGAGAGACAAGAAAGAGTGGGTAGTGTAGCCTGTAGTGTAATGCCCGCAGCTAAAAGCAACTGCATGAAAACGTATACTCGAATATGACCATATAGTCATTTTCTATATCGCACAGAGACAAACCCGCGATATATCCAGTATATTCCATAAATCGCCCAGCCCTACTTCATAGTCAAAATATCGGGGTTTGGATGTCCAGCGGGGCATCTCTGCGTGGAGTTTGCATGTCTTTCTGCGGCTGCATCCCAAAACCATGCATCTTAGGTCAATTGAACACTCGCTTGTCAAATCAAATCAAACTTTGTTTATAAAGCGCTTTTCATACATAACAGAAATGCAATTTATAATAACATAATAAAATCCCCCGACGAGCAGGTAAACCTGCGAAACAGGCTTGTAGTTTCCTAATGAAGCCGTAGCTTGACGCTCCTCTTCTTTCTCCTGCTCCGCTTGCTGCGGCAACAACAAACTAAACTCCAGACGTTCCTCTTCCTTTTGTATCGTTTACTTGTCAACTTAATCATTCAAAAATTATTCTAAGCATCCAATATACACATTTTCGTATTATTTAAATAAAGTAAATAGTCCCCTTTTGGCTGAATAAACATAAAGCACCTTCCATAAAATGTAAATTAACTTAAACAGCATTTAGGCTCCTACAAGGCTTGTAGGGATGATATAGCCTCTGTTTTTTTCCTGACATATATTCCGCTCTATTGAGCACTGTATAACGGATAAACCACAGAAGAGCATTTCTGTTCTTGCCAGTAAGTAACAAGGGGAAACGTCTAGAGCAGCGGTCCCCAACCACCGGTTCGGGGACCGGTACCGGTCCGTGACACATTTGCTACCGGGCCGGAGAGAAACATTAAATAATTTAGAAAGGACTGCATTTTCTCCGCCTGTCCCACTAGACCAGGGGTGTCAAACTTGTTTTCATTGAGGGCCACACCGCAGTCATTGCTGCCAGTAAAAGGGCCGTTTGTAACAGTAAATAATTAACGAATTTGCCTATGAATTAAAATATTTGTAGCATTTTTTACGTAAAGAGTAAAAAAAATATGCAGATTTTACCACTGTTTTTTACAGAAAAAAACTGGCAGGTTAGTTGCCAGTAAAATATTGTACTGTAAAATATATGGTGTTTTTAAAAAAATTATTATTATTTTTACAACATATCACTGTAAAAAGAAATACAGTACCGCTGTTTAATTTAATTTTGGCAACTCAGATGCCAGTTTTTTACCATAATAAAATGTGGTACCATAAAATCATCAATGGTGGATTTTACAGTAAACAAAAAGCACTGACAGCTAAATCGACAGAATTTTACTGTAAAAAAACAAACATCAATTTCCAACTTACAGTAGGAATATGCTGTAAAAAAACCTCCCTAAATTTTACAGTAAATTCTATTGGTCATTTTTATAGTGTACAATTTGATGGATAACTGGCTTCGAAATCATAAGTTAAGCAGATATTTAAGTATTTATTTGGATTTTGACCAACAAAGTGAGATAATATAATATTTGTTGCAATATTGGACATTATTTTTTCCCCTGTCAAACTAGAAAAAAACCCCAACACCTTTTAGTAAGAAAGTAGAGAAAGAAAATATAAGGTGTTTTATTGAAACATATTATATTATTTCCAGGCTTTTGTGGGCCATATAAAATGACATGGAGGGCCAGATCTGGCCCGCGGGCCTTGAGTTTGACACCTGTGCACTAGACACACCAATGAGCTTGTTTATAGATGTGCAATAAAACTCCTCATGGGAAGTTGCCATTTGTTATAACTTTGTGACATGATACAATGCACATTAATGAACATATCAGACAGAAAAGTGACAGATTGTAGCCGAAGGCTGATTTCCATCTGCATCTCATTGCGAAGAAACACTAATTCAGCGTTATGGTGAGTTGCATTTTTCATGCACTTGTTCTTGCTGTATTTATCTGGCACGAGTAGAAAGCCGGTCCCTGAAAATCATGCCTACATTAAACCAGTCTGGTGAAAAAAAGGTTGGGGACCACTGGTCTAGAGCAGGGGTCACCAACCTTTTTGAAACCAAGAGCTACTTCTTGGGTACTGATTAATGCGAAGGGCTACCAGTTTGATACACACTTAAATAAATTGCCAGAAATAGCCAATTTGCTCAATTTACCTTTAACTCTATGTTATTATTAATAATTAATGATATTTACACTTAATTGAACGGTTTAAAATAGGAGAAAACACGAAAAAAATGAAAATTAAATTTTGAAACATAGTTTATCTTCAATTTTGACTCTTTAAAATTCAAAATTCAACCGAAAAAAAGAAGTGACAAACTTAAAAAAAGAATTTATGGAACATCATTAGTAATTTTTCCTGATTAAGATTAATTTTAGAATTTTGATGAAATGTTTTAAATAGGTTAAAATCCAATCTACACTTTGTTAGAATATATAAAAAACAATATATAACAAACAAAGCTATATTTCTAACAAAGACAAATCATTATTTCTTCTAGATTTTCCAGAACAAAAATTTTAAAAGAAAATCAAAAGACTTTGAAATAAGATTTAAATTTGATTCTACAGATTTTCTAGATTTGCCAGAATAATTTTTTTGAATTTTAATCATAAGTTTGAAGAAATATTTCACAAATATTCTTCGTCGAAAAAACAGAAGCTAAAATGAAGAATTAAATTAAAATGTATTTATTATTCTTTACAATAAAAAAAAAAGTTTTACTTGAACATTGATTTAAATTGTCAGGAAAGAAGACGAAGGAATTTAAAAGGTAAAAAGGTATATGTGTTTAAAAATCCTAAAATCATTTTTAAGGTTGTATTTTTTCTCTAAAATTGTCTTTCTGAAAGCTATAAGGAGCAAAGGAAAAAAATTTATGAATTTATTTAAACAAGTGAAAACCAAGTCTTTAAAATATTTTCTTGGATTTTCAAATTCTATTTGAGTTTTGTCTCTCTTAGAATTAAAAATGTCGGGCAAAGCGAGACCAGCTTGCTAGTAAATAAATAAAATTAAAAAAATAGAGGCAGCTCACTGGTAAGTGCTGCTATTTAAGCTATTTTTAGAACAGGCCAGCGGGCTACTCATCTGGTCCTTACGGGCTACCTGGTGCCCGCGGGCACCGCGTTGGTGACCCCTGGTCTAGAGGATGGATGACTGTATGTACTTTGGAAGGTTAGCGCCTGACTTTGCAGTGTCATTACTTGTTAGTATGTTACTTTTCCAGGTCTATGGCTATCATCACATTCATCTCTCTTCATAGTCACTGCATAAAAAAGTAGTTGTGGAGTTAATTTGATGTTCTTTACAAAGCGCTTGTACCTTTTTTACTTTCAACAGTGTCAAACACGCGGATGAGAAAAAGCCAGATTGTGAAAGCGTCAACCCTATGGAGGTACCTGGCCACTTTGACAGTGACGTGTCCATCGTTTACACCTACTCTGTCTCTTTTGAGGTAAGGCCTTTGTACTCTGCGGGTCTTTTCAAAAAGGAGTGGGAAAAAATCAAAATGACTATATTTTTCAATGCTTTTTCTAACTATAAAATATAGATTGTTAATGTCTTCGAAATGTTTTCTAAATGTAATTCTCAAAAATAGAAAAATACATTTATTATTACTTTTTTAAGTCATGTTTTGGGCCGTTTGAGAAACCGTACTTTTTGGGGAATGTTGTTCAGCATTTACAAACTTTTTGTACATTAAGGATAGCAACATTGTTATTAGTTTTAGGTACCGAATCCGAAAAAAAAGGTTGGCACTGGCCGAATGCTGCCGGTGCTACCGGGCACCGATTCATGTAAAATCCAACTGTGCCATGTTCCAGTACCTGGGTTGTGCGTAACGTCACACCCGGTTGCTGATTCAGCACTTTGGCACTTGGCGATCACTCAAGCAGCACTGACAGCTTTCTCAGCCAAACTTCCTCTAGGTAGTGTTGCAATTTCCAATGCCGAACCAAAAACTTGATGCAAAAATTGCCCCAACGTAAGTTAAGTAAGGCTCCACTTTTCCAAATATGCGCTAGCTTTTTGCTAATATACATTGGCTTTGCTATTGCATGCTACTGAATAGCATTAGCGATTTTACATGGGGATTTCAACACCTCCAAATTTTTTAGTGAAAACTACAACTAAGATGCAAGTTACAATCAAACAGCTTGTGAGTAAAAAGGACAATACACACAGTATACACACTTTTTAGGGTGCAACAAAAGACTAGATTCAGCAGAGACTGAACTGACTAGCCAACACACCACAAACTATACACTACTGCTTTCTAACGTCTTGGACTTTCAACTGGAATTACAACTTATTGGCATGTAGCTGAGATGGGCTCCAGCACCCCCTGCGACCCCAAAAGGGACAAGCGGTAGAAAATGGATGGGTGGATGTAGGGGTGTAACGGTACGTGTATTTGTATTGAACCGTTTCAGTACGGGGGGTTCGGTTCGGTTCGGAGGTGTACCGAACGAGTTTCCACACGAACATATTAAGCTAAGCTAAAGTCTTAACAAGCTGCTCCGCTTCCTTCTGCCTCTGTCTCTGTCAGTACTCTACACAGCACCCAGCATTGTCCCACCCACACAACCATCTGATTGGTTACATACAGAGCGGTAACAGCCAATCAGCAGTGCGTATTCAGAGCGGTAACAGCCAATCCGCAGTGCGTATTCAGAGCGCATGTAGTCAGTGCTTAGCGTTTAGCAGGTAATCATCAGGCCGCGGACTCTCCCCAAATGATAATAAACACCTCCCAGTCAACTACTAGTAACATCACTATGAGCCCGTTGACCTCCTAGAAATATAAACTGCAGCTCAGCTCGCTCGCAGTCCTGGCTTGGGGTGAAGGCTAATGCGCTTTTAGCGTAACGTTAGCTCATTTTGCGGTGTGTGTGCGCGTGTGTGTGTTACGGACAGCAAAGCCCTGTCTGTTATTTCACTTTACCTTTTTCTGTGTTGATTGAGCTGTGTTGAAGCAGCAAAAAAGGACATTATGTTAAATGAAGAGTTTCTGTCTCTGATAGTTGATATAATAATGTAAGTGCATCATTAAGCCTACATGAACTCCATGGTGTTCAGGGATGAATAGTCTCTCCTATTGCTATTGTACTATTTTTTCAGCTATAGTTACATGAATCATTAGTAATGGAGCAGCTTAGTTTTGAATGGCAGGGTCCCTGCTATCACATGTTGATAAATATATAACATTTACATAATAAAAATCAACTACAGGCTTCCCAAATGCTGTAATAAATTACGCATAATGAGTTGACTTGAAACTGTTTAATGTTGCACTTTTTATATGTACAAGAAAAGTTTTGTCATTTTATTTAATCTGAGCAACAACTTGAGGCAGTTTAATGTTGATTAACGTGGGTAGAATTATTATAGTGTTCCCAATGTTAAAAGGATAAAGCCATTGTTTACAAATTTGGTAAATAAATAACCAAAAAATGTATATGTTGTTGTTTTCTTACTGTACCGAAAATGAACCAAACCGTGACCTCTAAACCGAGGTACGTACCGAACCAAAAATGTTGTGTACCTTTACACCCCTAGATGGATGGCATACTTGTAAATGAGACTCAGAAATGTGATAATGAAACAAGATATAATAACTGGACAGCAGTTGTTATAATCAGAATTTTCTTAGTGTTTCAGTAAAAAGATGAGATTTTATTATCAAAAACAAAATTGATTAACACACAAAAGTAGGGAAAATTTGTACTGTCGAATACTCTTATCAATTCTGTACCGTACCGGTTCACATGTAAACGGTACCCATTCCTAATTGTTCTTCTGAGAGCTAACGCTAAGGAACTACTTTTAGTACCACAGCGCATCACTGACGGAGGAAGTACTGCTGCTGTGGACACACTGACATGCTATGCTGCTCGTTTGCTCCTAGATTTTATTTCTATTTTTTTACCTGAGTGAGGGTTATGATGTTCATCTAAAGGGGGAACACAAATCTTGCGCTAAAAGATATATTTAAAAAAATGCAATTCATCTTTAAGAAGTAGAGGGTTTTTACATTTAAGCGGCAATAAACTTGAATAACTTTCTGTACAATTGCAATAAATGGCAATGGATCATTTGAATCATATTCTTTTTGGCTCAGTTTGTCCAATGAATTATTACTGTCCTCTAGTTTACATACATACAGTTTGTATTTTTGGCTGCATGTTGCATTTATCAATGAACTTTGTAAAAAATTGCAATAAATCAAAAATATCACATCACTTTATTGTATAATGAAGTCCTTGACTTATTTTACAATAATGATAAATGTTCATCTAATTTTTTTACAGGAAAACAATAAAATCAAGTGGGCTTCCCGCTGGGACTACATCCTGGTCTCCATGCCCCATACAAACATCCAGTGGTTTAGGTGGGCGTGCCATCTAATCAACACATTCCCACAAGAGTGTTTATAGTTTGTAACATTAATCTTTGTCTCTTAGCATCATGAACTCTTTGGTCATCGTGCTCTTCTTGTCCGGCATGGTTGCCATGATCATGCTGAGAACGCTGCACAAGGACATTGCCAGATACAACCAGGTGGACCAGGTAAAAACATTGCCCGTAGTTAAACATTTCTTGCTTTGTCACTAGGAATGGGTACTGAATTTAGTATTTTTATATATTCTGTCGGTACTAGCGAATACTGACTTACGTCAATCAAAAGCTACCATATTTTCAAACCTTGTAGCACCCGACGTCACATCAGGTTGCAGACTCTGCACCGGCTCAAGTAGTTAGCAGGGAAAAAAGATGTATTCATAGCGGACTGCCTGTTGGTAATGCTATAATTTTCCATGCCAACAAAGCAAACATACCGTATTTTTCGGAGTATAAGTCGCTCCGGAGTATAAGTCGCTCCGGCCGAAAATGCATAATAAAGAAGGAAAAAAACATATCTAAGTCGCACTGGTGTATAAGTCGCATTTTTTGGGGAAATGTATTTGATAAAAGCCAACACCAAGAATAGACATTTGAAAGGCAATTTAAAATGTCTAAAGAATAGTGAACAACAGGATGAATAAGTGTACGTTATATGAGGCATAAATAAGCAACTGAGAAGGTGCCTGGTATGTTAACGTTAGGGATGATACTCGAAACCGGTTTTCCCGGTTGTTTGATAAGAAAATAACCGAGTCCTCTGACTCGAATCCCTTTTTGAGAACCGGTACCCGTTATCGAGACCACTATAGTAAAGGAAAAGAGTTGATTCTTTATTCGAATCCCTGGAATCCCGTCCCGACCAGAAATGCTCCGTGGGACATCACAAGAATTGACGTCACGTAGCTCAGTCATTAGGCGCAGATAGCGAAAGCAGGAAAACAATGGACGGGAAAAAGCGCTCCAAGGTGTAATAAAGTTCAAAACCAAAGCTATAATCCATCGAATAACTTTACTGAGAGATTTTAGCAGGGTAAAACACATGACGAACACTTTTACGACCAACCGGAAACATAGCAACCAGGCTAGCAACGCACCTCCTTTACGGCAGCTGTCGCAACGTTCTTAAAACAACCGCAG
Source organism: Entelurus aequoreus (assembly GCF_033978785.1). Lineage (NCBI taxonomy): Eukaryota > Metazoa > Chordata > Actinopteri > Syngnathiformes > Syngnathidae > Entelurus > Entelurus aequoreus. The sequence goes on from NC_084734.1 coordinate 6,423,386, forward strand.
CACATACATATACATACAACATATCTCCCTTTTTTAACTTTTGTTTTTATTTCCTTGTAAACAAAACAAAATCACACTGTAGATGTGTTGTTTGTCTAATTATAAATAATGCAGACGAGGCGTGTTGGCTGAGTTCTTGACATTTACTTTCACAGCGTGGCAACATGCAACACTTTTCGGGGCTACCGCGCATGTTCGTAACTCCCGTTGCATGCTGGGTAGTGTAGTTGTTATATTCTCTAGCTCATAACATTTTTCCCCCTATAAAGAAATAATGTTAACTCAATAAAGTGTATTTCTTTTTTTAGCTTTAACTTTTCATTTGTTAGCATTGTAACCACATTTGCAAAGAACTTTTCTCTTCATAGAATTTTCTTTCAATAAAGAAATAAAGTGCAAAAATGTCAAAGCATCATAACAAACAGTTATGTCAAATAGCAGCAGAAGTGCACTTTTTGGAGAGCTGTATTATTTTCAGTTTAGTGCCCAAGGGACTGATTTTATTTAAGACTATATTATTATTTATACACCTATAGTGATCACAGAGACAGCTTGTTTTTGTGTTACTGTATATATTTGTTTCTCTGAAAAATCCCACTTAATATACTTTGGGTAACAACAGTCAATATTTATTTATTTTATTTTTTTAGGTGGGTAACAGTCAATATTTATTTATTTATTAGATTTTATTTTTTTATTATATAACAAAAGTGAGCTTTTGTTAAACCAAATATTGTGTGTTTTTTTCCATATACAACAACCTATCTGGACTCGATAAGAGAATCGATAAGGAATCGGTTCGATAAGAGGATTCGATAATAGGCTCGAACTCGATAATTCCTTATCAAACATCATCCCTAGTTAACGTAACATATTATGGTAAGAGTCATTCAAATAAGTATAACATATAGAACATGCTATACGTTTACCAAACAATTTGTCACTCCTAATCGCTAAATCCCATGAAATCTTATACGTCTAGTCTCTTATGTGAATGAGCTAAATAATATTATTTTATATTTTACGCCAATGTGTTAATAAATTCACACATAAGTCGCTCCTGAGTATAAGTCGCACCCCCCCGGCCAAACTATGAAAAAAACTGCGACTTATAGTCCGAAAAATACAGTACCTGATTGAAAAGCGCCCATTCACATTGGATGTGCCATACAGGCTACTTACTAGCATTGGCGATTTTACATGGCAATTCCGACACCGCCAAATTTAGCAATCAAAACTACAACTTGCATGCACGCTACAGTCAAATAGCTGGTGTCTAAAAGTGCAATACTATTGCTTCCTGACTATGGCAACACATAGAGGACAAACTGAACTCAATATATTTTGTTTGCTAAGAGTCTGTCAATTTAATTGTGTTCACTTTCTGTGTGGAAGGAAAGGAAGGTGTTTGGGCAGAAATCAAACATTACTAAGCAATTAAGAGTTTAAAAAAATAATGGTGCGGTGTTACGGAAGAGTCAAAAATAAGGATTAAAAAGAATGCAAATGTAATGGACATATTTTAAAAATAATAAATATAAGTGATTAATTTGATTCAATCGATCAATCAAACTTTATTTACATAGCCCTTAATCAAAGGTGCCTTGATGGGCTGCACAAACCACAATGACATCACTGAACTAGGGCTGGACCAATGAAACCATATTAATATATATCGCGATAGACACATCATTGATATCAATATAAAACACTTTTGATAAAACACTCAATACAATACAGTGAAATAGCTGGTGTGTAAAAATACAATAGTATGGCTTCCTGACTATGGCAACACAAACTAAAATGAATGCATACCTGCAAAAGAGACTCAGAAGGGTAAGAAAACGAGATGTAACTACTGAACAGAACGGTTGTCATTATCAGCTCGTTGTAAAATGTTAAATAACAAAATTAGATTTTATTAGGGTTGTCCCCGGTACCAAAATGTATTTCAATACTTTTCAAAAAAAAAAAAAAAAAAAGCGACCACAAAAAATCTCATCATTTACTTCATTGTAATAGAACATCTTACAATACATTAGAACTGTTTCTTATTGCACTCAAAGAACAATTTTAGAAGATTATAATAAATGAAAAGGCATTAAACACTTTGGACTTCCCTTATTGCACCCAAAGAACAATGAACCATTTTATGTAGTGTCTCCCATGAATTAGGATTAGGTTAGAATAGAATAGAAAACTTTATTGACATTGTATTAAATGCCTCGTGTGCTTTAAGACACATACAACAATTGGTAAATACTAAAATCATTACTATGGCTGAAACTACACAGATAAGACATCTAGCCGATAAAACCCAAATTGTTCAAGATACCGCTAAGTGGGCGGTTTTGATTGCGCTAATAAATTGTCATCAAGCCAACCAGCTGTGTGCGTGTCTACATATTTATATGTGCACAACAGGGAAGCTAGTTAACTACCGGTACTGTAACTGTCACTCTTTAAACTCCCTGCGCACGTCTCAATGCTTGTTATTTTAGTGCTGAAGTTTGAAGCTAAGATGGTAATACTCTGTTGCCATCTTTGGCGAGGCATGTTTTAAAGCTTCCGTGTTTAAAGCTTTAACCTTTTACTTGGTTTTGGAGCCAAAATACCTCCATTGAGCTTCACGTATTCTCTCTATTAACCAGTAGAACTGCAGTTTTTTGCCATTCTTCCTCTACACACTGTTTCTGCTTTTGTGCGTGAATTGACAAACTAAACATGCGCCGATCGGCAGGATTCAGGTGGGGGAAAAAATGCCAGTACAATACTGTACAACTGTAGATTTTATTGTTAAACAAAATAACATTTATTACCACATGAACACTGTTGCGTCTGACCTGTCTTCCTCTCAGGGAATACAAGTCACTGGTCAATCCCAAATCAGATGACATATATGTTGAGTAAGAAGGACCATCAAGACAGAATATGAATATTATCAAGTTTTACTAAAGCTTTAGGAGACCAGGGGCCGTACTTATCAAGCTTCTTAGAATTACTCCTAAGAAGTCTGCTAAGAGTTGACTTAAGAGTAAATAAATTCTTCGCTGAAAGCTGCACTTAAAAGTTAGTTATCAAGCGTCTTACTCACACTTTCAGCGAAGTGTAGGACTGAATCTTAAGTGTCACACTCAGAGCTGAATTACGACATTACTATGTGCCGTAAACGGAATTTTAGGTGACGTCATTTCTGTGTCCATAGAAATTACCAATCACGGAAGGGAATCCGTTGTCTAAGAATAAAGAAATATATTGGAAATATTTAAGTGGACAATGGGAGTGTATATTTTGACAATAAACTACAAAATAATACAAAACAAACTAGTCCCCGCCGGCACTCACGCTACCGCTCCCTCTCTTCTCTCGCCCACACACTCACTGACGTCACTCACCTCACGGCCACACACATACGCTACTGTCATAACATTTTCTTTCCAATTCATTAATTAGGCAACTAATTTGAAACTGGTGTGGGTGGCTCTATATATACTAGCCCACTGCAGACACATGCAGAAATCAACAAGGAATCGAAAAGTATTAAATCTGTGACAAAAATAATATCCGCTCTGTCTAAACGATACCGTTTGATCAGCTGCTCGTCATCAAAAAAACCAAAACATTGTTCCGTTCCCTGAACGTTCGCGCACGTCTCTCTCGCCTCAGTGTCACCCCTGCTGGCAACTCATAACCACTTAAGACACCTCTGAAGGTCTCTTAAATATCATGGAGAGTAGGAGTGATTCTTAGACTTAAGAACGTTGATAAAAAGCTTTTATTCTTAAGTTTGAGAGTAGGACTAAATTTCGCAAATTCTCAGGACTTAAGTGTAAAATGGCACTCTAAGAAGCTTGATAAGTACGGCCCCAGTCCTACAGTCCGTTAATAGCGGCATCTAGAAGCGGTCTGAAAGCCAAACGGTAAGAGACAACTTATTGAATACGAAAACAGCCCCCACCCTGCCCAGATAGGAATGCAGCCTCAATGTTCTAATACTGATAAGGTAAAAAGAGAGTATGCTATACTCCCACATTCCAACCCCTTCAAGGTAAAGCACAGAGTTTACTTACGGACATAAGATACAAGCAAAAAGAGTACACATGGGAAAATATTAGCTGCTTTAAACATGACTATGAATAAAGAAAGAACTGTAAAAAATATATGCATTCTCCACAATAAACACATGGAAGTACAGAAAAGTGGTACCATTACCGTTTTGCCAGGTGAACATGTACCCATCCCTAGTTGACACCGTAGCACATGAGTGTATTGGCGGTTGTGTATTTGATTGGGGAAAAAAGTATCTGCTAGTTTGTTTGCGTCAGAAAGTACTGAACGTGTTGTCACATTTCACAGGCAGACTTGATAAAGGTTCCACCGACCACGCTGAAATCCTCTCCCATTTATGTAAGCGTACCAAAAACACCCACATCTGTTGTGGTACTTCAATCTGGTGTGTGCGTGTGTGTGAGGGTGTGAGATGACTGCAACAACACACATGGGAGAGGAATGTAAAAATGTGTCAAGACCTGAACCACACACTATATGTTTGAAGGATACATTGGAGTCGTAGCACAGCAAATGTGTCAGATTTAGTTGACTGTAACCCACTGTGTAGTTAGTCCTTGGTTTTACCGCTCATGTGATGCACTCTGTTGATTGGCCTTCTCATTCTTCTCCTTTCCCCCCCACAGGAAGACGCCCAGGAGGAGTCCGGCTGGAAGCAGGTGCATGGGGATGTGTTCCGGCCACCCAGGAAGGGCATGCTGCTCTCCATATTCCTCGGCCAGGGAACGCAGATCTTCATCATGACCTTCATCACCCTCTGTAAGAAGGGCTGGCAATCAATAGCAGCGACAGTACTTAGGCTTGCAAAGGGGTGGAAATTTACCACGGGAAGTTAAGCTCGGAAAGTTTGGAAATATTGACCATTTTTTGATTATTCAAAGTTGGACACCGTCCATGGGAATGAATGGAAATATATGGGTATGAATGGGGAATGACAATAATAATATATTATTGGGCACTTGTCTATATGCTGCTGCATCTTTGTGGCATTTTTGACGTAGCTCTTTGCACAGTATTTGCAAATGTACACCGCCTTTCTGCCTACATACATATACGACGGACACTGCCCTCCAAAATAGTCTCTCTATTTTTGATGAAATAACATTAGAGGAATTATTACAGCGTGTAAGTGGGATAAAACAAACAACATGTTTACTTGACCCACTTCCTGGGAAACTTATCAAGGAACTGTTTGTATTATTAGGTCCATCAGTGTTAAATATTATAAACTTATCACTTTCCTCCGGCACTGTTCCCCTAGCATTCAAAAAAGCGGTTATTCATCCTCTGCTCAAAAGACCTAACCTCGATCCTGACCTCATGGTAAACTACCGACCGGTCTCCCACCTTCCGTTTATTTCCAAAATTCTCGAAAAAACTGTCGCACAGCAGCTAAATGAACACTTAGTGACTAACAATCTCTGTGAACCTTTTCAATCCGGTTTCAGGGCAAATCACTCTGCGGAGACAGCCCTCGCAAAAATGACTAATGATCTATTGCTAACGATGGATTCTGATGCGTCATCTATGTTGCTGCTTCTTGATCTTAGCGCCGCTTTCCATACCGTCGATCATAATATTTTATTAGAGCGTATCAAAACACGTATTGGTATGTCAGACTTAGCCTTGTCTTGGTTTAACTCTTATCTTACTGACAGGATGCAGTGCGTCTCCCATAACAATGTGACCTCGGACTATGTCAAGGTAACGTGCGGAGTTCCCCAGGGTTCGGTTCTTGGCCCTGCACTCTTTAGTATTTACATGCTGCCGCTGGGTGACATCATACGCAAGTACGGTGTTAGCTTTCACTGTTATGCTGATGACACTCAACTCTACATGCCCCTAAAGCTGACCAACACGCCGGACTGTAGTCAGCTGGAGGCGTGTCTTAATGAAATTAAACAATGGATGTCCGCTAACTTTTTGCAACTCAACGCTAAGAAAACGGAAATGCTGATTATCGGTCCTGCTAGACACCAACATCTATTTAATAATACCACCTTAACATTTGACAACCAAACAATTAAACAAGGAGACTCGGTAAAGAATCTGAGTATTATCTTCGACCCAACTCTCTCGTTTGAGTCACACATTAAGAGTGTTGCTAAAACGGCCTTCTTTCATCTCCGTAATATCGCTAAAATTCGTTCCATCTTGTCCACTAGCGACGCTGAGATCATTATTCATGCGTTCGTTACGTCTCGTCTCGATTACTGTAACGTATTATTTTCGGGCCTCCCTATGTCTAGCATTAAAAGATTACAGTTGGTACAAAATGCGGCTGCAAGGCTTTTGACAAAAACAAGAAAGTTTGATCATATTACGCCTATACTGGCTCACTTGCACTGGCTTCCTGTGCACTTAAGATGCGACTTTAAGGTTTTACTACTTACGTATAAAATATTACACGGTTTAGCTCCAGCCTATCTCGCCGATTGTATTGTACCATATGTCCCGACAAGAAATCTGCGTTCAAAGAACTCCGGCTTATTAGTGATTCCCAGAGCCAAAAAAAAGTCTGCGGGCTATAGAGCGTTTTCTATTCGGGCTCCAGTACTCTGGAATGCCCTCCCGGTAACAGTTAGAGATGCTACCTCAGTAGAAGCATTTAAGTCCCATCTTAAAACTCATTTGTATAATCTAGCCTTTAAATAGACCCCCCCTTTTTTAGACCAGTTGATCTGCCGTTTCTTTTCTTCTCTCCTCTTCTCCCCTGTCCCTTGCGAGGGGGAGTTGCATAGGTCCGGTGGCCATGGATGAAGTGCTGGCTGTCCAGAGCCGGGACCCCGGGTGGACCACTAGCCTGTGCATCGGTTGGGGACATCTCTGCGCTGCTGACCCGTCTCCGCTCGGGATGGTTTCCTGTTGGCCCCGCTGTGGACTGGACTCCCGCTGATGTGTTGGATCCACTGTGGACTGGACTTTCACAATGTTATGTCAGACCCACTCGACATCCGTTGCTTTCGGTCTCCCCTAGAGGGGGGGGGTTACCCACATATGCGGTCCTCTCCAAGGTTTCTCATAGTCATTCACCGACGTCCCACTGGGGTGAGTTTTTCCTTGCCCGTATGTGGGCTCTGTACCGAGGATGTCGTTGTGGCTTGTACAGCCCTTTGAGACACTTGTGATTTAGGGCTATATAAATAAACATTGATTGATTGATTGATACATAGGTTGGGGTGAAATGTCTCCACACATCAGATGGTGTACGTGGCATTATTCTGTTTGTATTTATTTATTCTTGTAAAACACTAATGCAATGCCACACACACAGATATAAATAGCCAGCTAAACAATTGGAGTAGTCTTTAAAAATATTTTACCGATGGACAAATGAATAGAAATAGGCTAGATCAGGGGTCACCAACGCGGTGCCCGCGGGCACCAGGTAGCCCGTAAGGACCAGATGAGTAGCCCGCCGGCCTGTTCTAAAAATAGCTGAAATAGCAGCACTAACCAGTGAGCTGCCTCTATTTTTTAAATTGTATTTATTTACTAGCAAGCTGGTCTCGCTTTGCCCGACATTTTTAATTCTAAGAGAGACAAAACTCAAATAGAATTTGAAAATCCAAGAAAATATTTTAAAGACTTGGTCTTCACTTGTTTAAATAAATTCATTAATTTTTTTACTTTGCTCCTCATAACTTTCAGAAAGACAATTTTAGAGAAAAAATACAACCTTAAAAATGATTTTAGGATTTTTAAACACATATACCTTTTTACATTTTAAATTCCTTCGTCTTCTAAAACATTTTTTTTTATTGTAAAGAATAATAAATACATTTTAATTTAATTCTTCATTTTAGCTTCTGTTTTTTCAACGAAAAATGTTTGTGAAATATTTCTTCAAACTTATTACGATTAAAATTCAAAAAAATTATTCTGGCAAATCTAGAAAATCTGTAGAATCAAATTTAAATCTTATTTCAAAGTCTTTTGATTTTCTTTTAAAAAATTTTGTTCTGGAAAATCTAGAAGAAATAATGATTTGTCTTTGTTAGAAATATAGCTTTGTTTGTTATATATTGTTTGTTATATATTCTAACAAAGTGTAGATTGGATTTTAACCTATTTAAAACATTTCATCAAAATTCTAAAATTAATCTTAATCAGGAAAAATTACTAATGATGTTCCATAAATTCTTTTTTTAAGTTTTTCTCTTCTTTTTTTCGGTTGAATTTTGAATTTTAAAGAGTCAAAATTGAAGATAAACTTATGTTTCAAAATTTAATTTTCATTTTTTTCGTGTTTTCTCCTATTTTAAACCGTTCAATTAAGTGTAAATATCATTAATTATTAATAATAACATAGAGTTAAAGGTAAATTGAGCAAATTGGCTATTTCTGGCAATTTATTTAAGTGTGTATCAAACTGGTAGCCCTTCGCATTAATCAGTACCCAAGAAGTAGCTCTAGGTTTCAAAAAGGTTGGTGACCCCTGGGCTAGATGAATAAAAGAACACTCAATCAGCATGCTAAATCAAACTATAACCTACATTCTTGTATGACAACAGAATGGCTAGCAGAACAGAAGGCAGAGGAAACTACACCTTTTGATTTAGTATTTGAGTAGCCCACAGTCATACAGTAACAAGCAATTACACCTCTATTAAACTTAAATACCATAGATCAAATATATTTACCCCAGTAATATCATCAACACTTACCTGACTGGATGAAGTCCTTGGGCTCAAATACTAGTGTGGCCTCAATAGCCCTGCTGTAGTGTGTAGCATACTGGGAATGATCTGTGCATGTGATGGAGGAATGCACCGTGCAGGGTTGAAATTCTACTGAATTTGCATTAAATCAGGTTGTTTTAGATAATAATCATGCTGCAAGATCTAGCATGTTGCATTCAATGTTTATTCCCATTAATTCTCGTTAATTCCCATGGAAAGTTTCCAGCTTTGAATATTCCCGGAATTTTGCAACCCTAACAGTACTAGTGTTATAATGTGATGACTTCCCCCTCTGTAGTCCTGGCCTGCCTTGGCTTCCTGTCGCCGGCCAACAGAGGCGCCCTGATGACGTGCTCCGTGGTCCTCTGGGTCCTGCTGGGCACCCCTGCTGGCTACGTGTCAGCACGCCTGTACAAAAGTAAGATGGAAAGTTGTGTTTATAATACAAGTTTGTGTGCTCATCTTAACTTTTTTTTGCAGCCTTTGGAGGAGAAAAGTGGAAGACAAACGTCCTGTTGACAGCTCTCTTGTGCCCTGGGTTTGTTCACGCTCACAAAATATCTCTTTTGCTGTTTTATTCTATCCATTCTCCTTTTAATATGACGCTTCTTCAGTATCGTGTTTGCCGACTTCTTCCTGATGAACCTGATCCTTTGGGTGGAAGGGTCCTCAGCAGCCATCCCCTTCGGGACCCTGGTAGCAATCCTGGCCCTGTGGTTTGGAATTTCTGTGCCGCTCACCTTCATCGGTGCCTACTTTGGATTCAAGAAGGCCGTACGTATCATGTGGCGCCTCTTACCGCTAAACACAATGCATCCTGGGACAGAAATGCTTCACGTTGGAAATAGAATAATTAGGAGCGTCAAAAAAAATCAAATTTCCAATGAATCTCGTTTTTTATTTGCAATGACTCTTCTTCGATTAAAAAAAATCAAATTAATTTTCAAAAAGTATTTTATTTTATTTTTCCCAGTTTAGCCACTCAGACAAATCATATCGTAGATGTAGATGATCTATATCTGCTGTACACATTTACATGAGACAAGAGAAGTGTTGGATACTTCTCCTGTTGCCTTATTTATATTTTATTTTATTAATCATTTGGCTAGAATTTTACTAAACAAAACCACTTATAAGTAATATAAAAAAGACATAACATCTGTTGTTTATTTTATGGAAGAATGTAGCTAATTATATAAGTGTGACCCAATGTAAATAAAACACATTTTAGATTTTGAATCGAGAATATTTTTGTTACTGTGGCCAAAACGATTAAATAAAACATCTGCCTTGTTTGAATATTTGCGCCTACTATGCTACTGGTATTTTAATGTTGTCATTATGGTGGTACGTAATGAATACTTAGGTCTACTACACTACTGTATTTAATGTCATTATGGTGGTACTTAATGAATACTTAGGTCTACTACACTACTGTTTTTAATGTCATTATGGTGGTACTTAATGAATACTTAGGTCTACTACACTACTGTATTTAATGTTGTCATTATGGTGGTACTTAATGAATACTTAGGTCTACTACACTACTGTATTTAATGTTGTCATTATGGTGGTACTTAATGAATACTTAGGTGTACTACACTACTGTATTTAATGTTGTCATTATGGTAGTACTTAATGAATACTTAGGTCTACTACACTACTGTATTTAATGTCATTATGGTGGTACTTAATGAATACTTAGGTCTACTACACTACTGTATTTAATGTTGTCATTATGGTGGTACTTAATGAATACTTAGGTGTACTACACTACTGTATTTAATGTTGTCATTATGGTAGTACTTAATGAATACTTAGGTCTACTACACTACTGTATTTAATGTCATTATGGTGGTACTTAATGAATACTTAGGTCTACTACACTACTGTTTTTAATGTCATTATGGTGGTACTTAATGAATACTTAGGTCTACTACACTACTGTATTTAATGTTGTCATGATGGTGGTACTTAATGAATACTTAGGTCTACTACACTACTATAATGTCATTATGGTGGTACTTAATGAATACTTAGGTCTACTACACTACTGTATTTAATGTTGTCATTATGGTGGTACTTAATGAATACTTAGGTCTACTACACTACTGTATTTAATGTTGTCATTATGGTGGTACTTAATGAATACTTAGGTCTACTACACTACTGTATTTAATGTTGTCATTATGGTGGTACTTAATGAATACTTAGGTCTACTACACTACTGCATTTAATGTTGTCATTATGGTGGTACTTAATGAATACTTAGGTCTACTACACTACTGCATTTAATGTTGTCATTATGGTGGTACTTAATGAATACTTAGGTCTACTACACTACTGCATTTAATGTTGTCATTATGGTGGTACTTAATGAATACTTAGGTCTACTACACTACTGTATTTAATGTTGTCATTATGGTGGCACTTGGAGAGACAAGTGTTTTCTGAGGTGGTACTTGGTGAAATAAGTTTCAGAACCACTGCATTAATAAAATATGTTCTGGGGTTTAAGAGTCGTAAGTATAAAAAGCAGTAAATTAAACACTTTCAACAAGAACAATATAATATAGTGGACAAAAGTATTGTAACACCAAAAGTGTTAGCTCAAGTGGATGTTTGCTTGCTGTTTTGTGGAGAAGCTAAGAAAAGCCAGACACAGTTACTATCTTGATGCGTACGTGCATGTTTTGTGAGATTTGAGAGACCGTTTCCCCAATATTTGGTCAAATTCTGAATGCGAACATTTATATTCAGTTTCCACTGGAAAATAATTGCATATTTGTTTGTACTTTTTGCGCTCATGCAGGCAATCGGGCAACCAGTGAGAACCAATCAAATCCCCCGCCAAATTCCCGAGCAGTCGTTCTTCACCAAGCCTATTCCTGGAATAGTGATGGGGGGCATCCTGCCCTTTGGCTGCATCTTCATCCAACTCTTCTTCATCCTCAATAGCATTTGGTAAGCGGCTTGGTGGGAATGCTCACTTCACTTGTCTCGCTCACGTTTGTTTATTTTTGTTATTGTACCGTGAAAGGTCCCATCAGATGTACTACATGTTCGGCTTCCTGTTCCTGGTTTTCATCATTCTGCTCATCACATGCTCGGAGGCCACCATTCTGCTCTGCTACTTCCACTTATGTGCTGAGGTACACAAACACAATAAATCAACACTTACTGGGTGTTAAAAGTGGCCTCATTTGTGTGTCCAGGACTACCACTGGTGGTGGCGATCCTTCCTGACCAGCGGCTTCACCGCGGTCTACCTCTTCATATACGCCGTGCATTATTTCTTATCCAAGCTGCAAATCATCGGCGCAGCCAGCACCTTCCTCTACTTCGGATACACCTTGATCATGGTCCTTATCTTCTTCCTCTTCACAGGTGAGCCTCACCGCACCAAATTAAAGCCCATAAGCAGCAGCAGTTCAATGTATGTCCAAGCCTTAAAGGGGCGTGGCCTTTTTCACTGGTACTATCAGGATCCCCATCCTGGTACAAGCGCAATATAGCACCAGGAAGTTGTTAAAGCTATTGTGAAACTGTTGTCTCTTCATAGATGAGTCACTACTGATAAAGATCTTTTTCATGTGAAATCCAACAGCATGTACAGATCGGGTCACTTGTAAAGTGGATGAAAATGTGGCCTTTTTAAAACATAAGTAGAGATGCTAAATGCTTTAAAATGTGATATCGGAAATGATCGGTATCGGTTTCAAAAAGTAAAATGTATGACTTTTTAAGACGCCGCTGTGTACACGACGTAGGGAGAAGTACAGAGCGCCAATAAACCTTAAAGGCACTGCCTTTACGTGCCGGCCCAGTCACATAATATCTACGGCTTTTCACACACACAAGTGAATGCAAGGCATACTTGGTCAACAGCCATACAGGTCACACTGAGGGTGGCCGTATAAACAAGTGAACACTGTTACAAATATGCGCCACACTGTGAACCCACACCAAACAAGAATGACAAACACATTTCGGGAGAACATCCGCACCGTAACACAACATAAACACAACAGAACAAATGCCCAGAACCCCTTGCAGCACCAACTCTTCCGGGACGCTACAATATACACCCCCCGCTACCCGCTACCCCCTATCCCCCCACCTCAACCTCCTCATGCATGTCCCAAATTCCAAGCTGCAGTTTTGAGGCATGTTAAAAAAAATGATGCACTTTGTGACTTCAATAATAAATATGGCAGTGCCATGTTGGCATTTTTTTCCATAACTTGAGTTGATTTGTTTTGGAAAACCTTGTTACATTGTTTAGTGCATCCAGCGGGGTGTCACAACAACATTAGGCATAATAATGTGTTAATTCCACGACTGTATATATCGGTATCGGTTGATATCGGAATCGGTAATTAAGAGTTGGACAATATCGGGATATCGGCAAAAAAAGCCATTATCGGACATCTCCAATCATAAGCTATTAATCCAACCGTATGTTTATTATTGTGGTATAGAACTGCACTACATCATATTGATGTAAGTCAGTGCAGGGGACAAATATTACAAGCATTTATCATCAATACAAAGCATAAACAATACATAAGTGTTTTATATGAGGTTTAGAATTCTCATATGTCCCCATTAAAAAAAAACTGAGTAAACAAGAGCTCCCACTTTTTCGTTTATTTTTAATTTTTTGAGTCTCAACTTAAAAATGAAGTGAATAGAGATGAGGGATTTTGGGATACTGGCGCTGTGTCAAATAAATGGTCCTTTTCCCCCCCACATACCCGCATTCATCCCTTTCACAGTTACTAGCTCAGGAGTGTGCATGCACGTCGCACAGCCCATTATTCTTTTTTGATTATTGTTTTTATAATGTGGCGACGCCAAATCGCAATTTGATTAATGGCCTAGCTCTATTACATATAAGTACATTCACAGCGCTTCACTTTTTCCACATTTTATGTTACAGCCTTATTCCAAAATGGAATAAATTCACGTTTGTCCTTAAAATTCTACAGGCAATACCCCATAATGACAATTTGAAATTGTTGTTTTTTATACATTTTGCAAATGTATTGAAATAAAAAGAACTGAGAAATCACATACAGGTAAATATTCACAGCCTTTGTTCAATACTTTGGATGCACCTTTGGCAGCAATTACAGCATTAAGTCTTTTTGAGTATGATGCCAAAGCTTGGCGCACCTACCTTTGGGCACTTTTTAATTTTTAATACATTTGCAAACTTTTCACATTGTAATTTTGGAGCATTGTCTGTAACATTTTGGGAACAACAATGAATTTATTCCATTTTAGTTCATTTGGTTCAGTTGGTAGAGTGGCCGTGCCAGCAACTTGAGGGTTCCAGGTTCGATCCCTGCTTCCGCCATCCTAGTCACTGCCGTTGTGTCCTTGAGCAAGACACTTTACCCACCTGCTCCCAGTGTTGCACACACTGGTTTAAAATGTAATTTAGATCAGTGTTTTTCAACCTAGTGTGCCGTGAGATACAGTCTGGTGTGCCGTGGGAGATGATCTAATTTCACCTATTTGGGTTAAAAATATTTGTTGCAAACCAGTAATTATAATCCGCAAATAATGTGCCGTTGTTGAGTGTCTGTGCTGTCTGGAGATCGGCAGACTTGCCACTTTATACTCTTCCATATCAGTAGGTAGGTAGCTAATTGCTTTGTAGATGTCGGAAACAGCGGGAGGCATACTGCAGGTAAAAAGGTACCTAATGCTTAAACCAAAAATAAACAAAAGGTGAGTCCCCCTAAGAAAAGGCATTGAAGCTTAGGGAAGGCTATGCAGAATGAAACTAAAACTGAACTGGCTACAAAGTAAACAAAAACAGAATGCTGGACGACAGCAAAGACTTACTGTGGAGCAAAGACGGCGTCCACAATGTACATCCGAACATGACATGACCATCAACGATGTCCCCGCAAAGAAGGATTAAAAACAACTGAAATATTCTTGATTGCTAAAACAAAGTAGATGTGGGAAATATCGCTCAAAGGAAGACATGAAACTGCTACAGGAAAATACCAAATAAAGACAAAAAGCCACCAAAATAGGAGCGCGAGACAAGAAGTAAAACGCTACACACAGGAAAAGAGCAAAAAAGTCCAAATAAGTCAGGGTGTGATGTGACAGGTGGTGACAGTACACTTACTTTGAGACAAGAGCTATAGTGATGCATGCTTGGTTATGCTTTAAAGTCATATCCAACAATTGCGACAACCACTTTTTACTGTCAACTGAGTGTCGTTTTTTAATGATTTCTGCTGGTGGTGTGCCTCCGCATTTTCTCAACGCAAAAAATGTGCCTTGGCTCAAAAAAGGTTGAACAACACTGATTTAGATGATGGGTTTCTCTATGTAAAGCGCTTTGAGTCACTAGAGAAAAGCGCTATATAAATGTAATTCACTTCACGTCGTTCTGAAAGAAGGCTGTAACATAACAAAATGTGGAAAAAGTGAAGTGCTGTGAATATATTCTGTATGCACTGAAACTTATATTTGATTGTCACCTGCAACACAAAAGCTAAGATAATGTTTTTTCTTCCAAAAATAGCCTAGCATATACTGACGTACGTTGAATTGGTCTTAGCATTGTTAATATACAACATGTATCAACTCTGTATTCTTTCACTATTCACTATGAAAACATGCAGACACCACCGGTTCAACGAGGCATGCGCCCAACATTCTCCACTTTGTGAGAATATCACCACACCTAATTTCACTTCACTTTCTAGTTTTCCCTGACTCGTCGGAGGAGTCTTGCCTTAATGTTGAGACATACTGATAGGAAAAAGTAACGTTCTATCTTCTCAGTGTATTCAACGACGTATTCTTTTACAAGTTGTTGATTTAGTACAATGTTAATAATTTATGGGTGGTAAATATGAAATTTTGTAACATAAGGAGCCTCTTCTGAAATTGTACATGTAAATTGACAAGCAGCTCTGGGGCCGTACTTATCAAGCTTCTCAGAATTACTCCTAAGAAGTCTGCTAAGAGTTGACTTAAGAGTAAATAAATTCTTCGCTGAAAGCTGCACTTAAAAGTTAGTTATCAAGCGTCTTACTCACACTTTCAGCGAAGTGTAGGACTGAATCTTAAGTGTCACACTCAGAGCTGAATTACGACATTACTATGTGCCGTAAACGGAATTTTAGGTGACGTCATTTCTGTGTCCATAGAAATGACCAATCACGGAAGGGAATCCGTTTTCTAAGAATAAAGAAATATCTTGGAAATATTTAAGTGGACAATGGGAGTGTATATTTTGACAATAAACTACAAAATAATACAAAACAAACTAGTCCCCGCCGGCACTCACGCTACCGCTCTCTCTTCTCTCGCCCACACACTCACTGACGTCACTCACCTCACGGCCACACACATACGCTACTGTCATAACATTTTCTTTCCAATTCATTAATTAGGCAACTAATTTGAAACTGGTGTGGGTGGCTCTATATATACTAGCTCACTGCAGACACATGCAGAAATCAACAAGGAATCGAAAAGTATTAAATCTGTGACAAAAATAATATCCGCTCTGTCTAAACGATACCGTTTGATCAGCTGCTCGTCATCAAAAAAAACAAAACCTTGTTCCGTTCCCTGAACGTTCGCGCACGTCTCTCTCGCCTCAGTGTCACCCCCTGCTGGCAACTCCTAACCACTTAAGACACCTCTGAAGGTCTCTTAAATATCGTGGAGAGTAGGAGTGATTCTTAGACTTAAGAACGTTGATAAAAAGCTTTTATTCTTAAGTTTGAGAGTAGGACTAAATTTCGCAAATTCTCAGGACTTAAGTGTAAAATGGCACTCTAAGAAGCTTGATAAGTACGGCCCCTGGCATATACTGTATGTCCCAACTTTGTCATGCGTTGTTCACTGGGAAGTGATGGAAAATGTCAAAAATGAAACCCTTTCTTGCAAATCCTGTACCGCAACATTCTTCTTTGGCCCTTGTTTACCCTCCTACACGCCTTTGTGGACATTGTTGAAGTTAAAAAGTTAAAGTACCAATGATTGTCACACGCACACACACTAAGTGTGGTGAAATGTGTCCTCTGCATTTGACCCATCACCCTTGATCACCCCCTGGGAGGTGAGGGGAGCAGTGAGCAGCAGTGGTGCCGCGCCCGGGAATCATTTTTGGTGATTTAACACCCGATTCTAACCCTTATTGCTGAGTGCCAAGCAGGGAGGTAATGGCTCCGGACACTCTAACCACTAGGCCACTGAGTAGGTTATTGGAATTGGTGGCTTGTTTTTGCATAAACCTGCTAACTAGCGAGTAATTAGTGTTGTTTCGATACCAATACAGAATGTATTTCGATACTTTTCTAAATGAAGGGGACCATAAAAAATGTCATTATTGTCTTTATTTTAACAAAAAATCTTAGGGTACATTATAGGGCTGGGCGATATGGCCTTTTATTAATATCTCGATATGTTTAGGCCATGTCACGATACATGATATATTTGTGGATATTTTGCCTTAGCCTTGAATGAACACTTGATGCATATAATCACAGCAGTATGATGATTCTATGTGTCTACATTAAAACATTCTTCTTCATACTGCATTAATATATGCTACTTTTAAACTTTCAATCACAAACTTGGTCAATTTAGCAAAAGTGTATTTATGAAACAGTTATTAAGCAGTGGCACAAACATTCATGTCATTTCAAAACAGAAAGTGCAAGATAAACAAGCTAATAGTGCACTGCGGACATAGCAGACATACAGCAAACACAAAAGCAAGGAAGTGGGCAAGCATGGACTTTAAGCAATAATTCAGCTGATCTAACAAAGAAAAGCGGATGTAACAAAATGAGCTTACCAGTGGGGTATGCTGGTGACGAAGCACGCTGTTTTTACAAACGAAACAATGACGCCATTTTTAAAGCTACGTACATGGTCACCTGTCAGTGGTAGCCCCGCCCATCTTAAAGTCCCAGGTAAGTCCGCCATAAATACATATACACATAACAAATACACATAATAAATCCAACAATGTCACTAAGATGACATATTAAAACAACACTAAATTAAAGTGCACTTTTTGTACAGAACGCCACTACAATAGTTTAAAACTAATAAAGTGCACTTTTGTGCATGATGTCACACAAGATATTTCAATAAGTGTCAAATAAAAATGAGCTGCATAATAGGAAATCAAATAGTGTACCGGTATGTCCTTCGCTATGTGGTAGGTTCCTGCGGACGTTATCTCCTTCTGTTGTTGACTATTTGTTTCATACGGTGTTGATGTGCAGGTTGCTTGGGCATTTTGTGGGTGTGGCACCGGCCGAGATGTTGACATGCGGAGTTTCAAGCACTCTTCATTCTCTAGCGGGTGACTTTTCAAATGATGCTAGTAGTGCTGCTACTTTTTGTAGCAACGCTTTTTCCGCATACTTGACATATTACGGTTGTCTGTTCAACATCTTCCCGCTAGAAGCCAAACCACCGCCAGACGATGGACCCCCTGCTGTTTTTCTTGGGAATTAATTCTTCTTCCTTCATTTGTTACCAGATTGGCACCTTCTCTCTCTCTTATTACCACTCGCACTGCTCCGCTAGCATCACAGCTAACTTTACCTATGGTGCATTCCTCTCTGTTACCTCTCTGCTCAGCGAGGGCGTATGACGTTGCACGCGCGACAGAATGTGACGTATGTAAGAAGGTGCGCTTGTTTTAAGTCTCTGTGAGAGTGAGAAACGCCTGTAGTGTAATTCCCGCAGGTAAAAGCAACTGCGTGAGAACGTATACTCACGATATAGTCCTTTTCTACACCCCACAGAAACAAACCCGTGATATATCCAGTATATTCCATATATCGCCCAGCCCTTATACATGAAACATGTGTTTATTATTGTCATTCAGTCCTTAAATAAAATAGTGAACATACTAGACAACTTGTCTTTTAGTAGTAAGTAAACAAACAAAGACTCCTAATTAGTCTGCTGACGTATGCAGTAACATATTGTGTCATTTATACACCTATTATTTTGTCTACATTATGAGGGACAAACTGTATAAGTTGATTATTAATCTACTTGTTCATTTACTGTTAATATCTGCTTATTTTCTGTTTTAACATGTTCTATCTACACTTCTGTTCAAATGTAATAATCACTTATTCTTCTCTTCCTTGATACTTTACATTAGTTTTGGATGATACCACACATTTAGGTATCGATCCGATACCAAGTAGTTACAGGATCATACATTGGTCATATTCAAAGTCCTCATGTGTCCAGGGATATATTTACTGACTTTATTAACATAATATGAATTAAATCGATGTAATCATAGTAGTATCAACTAGATACGCTCTTGTACTTGGTATCATTACAGTGGATGTCAGGTGTAGATCCACCCATTGCATTTGTTTACATTGCGACGCCGGTGAGCTATTGTATCCTCCTACGGTGTGTAGTGAGGCATGTTTAGCTATTCCTTTGTCATTCAAACTTACTTTATTTGTCGCCATGGAGGCCAGGATTAGTGATTTAGAAGTAGCTAAAACACTGCGGATGGACGTTAGCCGCTAGCTAGCTAGCCATGTCTTAAAGCAGCTCTTCCTGAGGGTGTTTCAGTGTTATAACTTCACCTTTATCTTGACTTTTTACACCAAAATGCGTCCATTCTCCCTTTTCTGTCTACACACTGTGTCTGCTTGTAAGTACTCTGTGTGTGTGCACTGCCCAACATGCTCCTCTGCTCGTAAAACCAGCAATGTCACCACGTGACGATGACGTGCTGTTATGCCCGTTAAAAAAAAATGGGGAAGCGGTACATTTCAAACAGAGTATAGTACCGTTTTTGATTGATTAGTACCGCGCTACTATACTAGTACTGGTATACCGTACAACCCTGTGAGTAATATAATGTCATTTCCTTGGTTGTTATTCATTCCGTTCGTTATTTCTGCCTGTGGTGTGACTTTGGGCGCACAGGTCAAATTGTAATCCTAAAAACCAACATGGACTTTGAGTTTGCTTTTGTGGAGAAGCTGGACAAGCACTGGTTTGAGTGGTTCACCAGTCACATTATTAAGTGTCGCCAGAGAGAGGGGATCATGGTTGTGCAAGTGTTTCCCAGAGAGATATAAATGAGCTGGTACAGCTGCTGAAAAACACGTCCACGTTATCGTAAAACGAAGCTGCGAGGGGACGAGATGTCAAAAGATTATCACAGAGGAAATAATCCAAGGATTGGAGAAAAACACGATCACTTCCACTTTTGGGCTAAATATTCAAATCTCCACTCCTTCCATCTTCTATTAAGCCTTTTATTTTTGTCTCTTTCACCAACTTTGATCTCAACTTCCTTCACCAAGCGTGGGACTGCAGATGAACGCAGATATTAGCACCAGTCAGACTTTTTCATATTTGCAGAAGGTGACAAACTGTGCTGCCACACTTTTTACTACTTTGTGTAGAAGTGGAAATATTTGGGCACCTGACGACTTCATTATGATTTTTGGGGTGACGATTTGATTCAGAATGGATTCCTGTAATATTGTATTTGTTATATAAATGATAATAGACTCAGGTTACACAAGCTTGTCTTGGCTGCTGACGTATGACTTATCTGCGCAGTGTAATATGCTGTAAAGAACAAAGTCACATTTATTGTCATTTTTATTAATTTGATGGGTAGTTTGCTGTAAAAGCATAAGTCAAACAGATATTTAACTATTTATTTTTATTTGGACAAAAAATGTTTGGAAAGTATGATAATATACTGTAATATTTGCTGCAATAATGTACACTAATAAAGTAGAAAAGGCATGCAATTTCAAGCAGTACATATATTTTTTCTGTCAAAATAAAAAAAACATGACATTTAGCGAGAATATATTAAATACTTTATTGACACATCATTTCCAGGTGTTTGCAGACCACATCTGGCCCCCGGGCCTTGAGTTTGACACTAGTGGCCTAAGTGCTTGCATTAGAGCAGGGGTCACCAACGCGGTGCCCGCGGGCACCAGGTAGCCCGTAAGGACCAGATGAGTAGCCCGCCGGCCTGTTCTAAAAATAGCTCAAATAGCAGCACTTACCAGTGAGCTGCCTCTATTTTTTAAATTTTGTTTATTTACTAGCAAGCTGGTCTCGCTTTGCCCGACATTTTTGATTCTAAGAGAGACAAAACTCAAATAGAATTTGAAAATCCAAGAAAATATTTTAAAGACTTTGTCTTCACTTGTTTAAATAAATTCATTATTTTTCTTACTTTGCCTCTTATAACTTTCAGAAAGACAATTTTAGAGAAAAAATACAACCTTAAAAAGGATTTTAGGATTTTTAAACACATATACCTTTTTACCTTTTAAATTCCTTCCTCTTCTTTCCTGACAATTTAAATCAATGTTCAAGTAAATTTATTTTTTTTATTGTAAAGAATAATAAATACATTTTAATTTAATTCTTCATTTTAGCTTCTGTTTTTTCGACAAAGAATATTTGTGAAATATTTCTTCAAACTTATTACGATTAAAATTCCAAAAAATTATTCTGGCAAATCTATAAAATCTGTAGAATCAAATTTAAATCTTATTTCAAAGTCTTTTGAATTTCTTTTAAAATTTTTGTTCTGGAAAATCTAGAAGAAATAATGATTTGTCTTTGTTAGAAATATAGCTTGGTCCAATTTGTTATATATTCTAACAAAGTGCAGATTGTATTTTAACCTATTTAAAACATGTCATCAAAATTCTAAAATTAATCTTTGTCAGGAAAAATTAGTAATGATGTTCCATAAATTATTATTTTTTATTTTTTCAAAAAGATTCGAATTAGCTAGTTTTTCTCTTCTTTTTTTCGCTTGAATTTTGAATTTTAAAGAGTCGAAATTGAAGATAAACTATGTTTCAAAATTTTATTGTCATTTTTTTCGTGTTTTCTCCTCTTTTAAACCGTTCAATTAAGTGTAAATATCATTAATTATTAACAATAACATAGAGTTAAAGGTAAATTGAGCAAATTGGCTATTTCTGGCAATTTATTTAAGTGTGTATCAAACTGGTAGCCCTTCGTATTAATCAGTACCCAAGAAGTAGCTCTTGCTTTCAAAAAGGTTGGTGACCCCTGCATTAGAGAATGATGGCTCATAGCTTGTGTGGTGGGGACACTTTTGCTTGAGACACTCACAGATGATTTTGAAGCAGCCTTCAAGCGCTTTGTGGACACAAATGTTGTCACCAGCATGAATGATGAAATTGTAAATGTTAATTTCTCTGCTCTGTTTCACCTGGAATCTCGACTTTCCTCCTCGCCACATCGCTTTTTAACCTCTTAAGGCCCAAGTTGTTTGCTTACATGCTTTTTTTATTTCTCTTTGCTATTTGGGCTTATTGGACCCTAATTAGAATAAAAACTAAGAATCATCTTTTGATATGATGTACTTAAGTCCATAAGTACACAAACGTGTACTTCATGTTTAGTGACATGCTAATTCTTATTTTTACACTTTTTTTTTTTTCAAATTCCATTGTATGTTATACTCTTCTGACACCACCAGATGGCAGTGTAAGTGTCCACATAAGCGGCCATAAGACCCCAATTCAGTAGTGTACACAATTTTGGAAATAAGAGCTAAAAGGTGCTGTCCACGCATGTGGCCGCTAAGCCTTTGCTTGCCATATCTGCGACGCTAAAAACATAAACATTACTCTGACACGAAGGAAACTTTTTTTTAAATATACACGACATGCTTGTCATGCTTTCTTGGGGTAACTCCTTTTAGTTGACCTTGTACCAGTCAGTCTGTATGGTCATGGATCTACCTGATCCTATGCAAACTTCTAATCAATTCTTCAATCAATCCATCTATTATAATTAGTCAGAAAAGGTTGGAAAGGAAGCTAACACTACTAGCTGTGTTCACTTACCAGAGACAAAGTGTTCACAGCACAGTCTGGAGTGTTCTGTAGGAGTCCAGTGATCCCTCTGTATGGCAGAAATCCACTTGGTGGTCAACGTTATGCACCAAGTTGCGGGAAACAACGCCATTCCATCTGTTTCTTCTTCGGTAGTTTCTTCACGTCTTTCCGGTGCACTGCTGTCGATATAGCGCCTCTATAGTGGCGCAAGGCTGCAACTGCAGTTAAAATACGTAGCTGCCGCAGAGTGTAATCAATCGCTCAATAAACACAGCTTGTTGAACGATATCAATCGCTCTGGCTTGATTGCAGGAAAAACCCTGTAATTGTTGTCTGTATTCTTAGAAAATATAGTAATAAGAAAACGTTGGCAATTGTTTATTTTTATTTTGTAAATTAGGAATCAATTTAGAATCGGAATAATTAAAAAAAAAGGCAATTTGGATATGTGCTGTCATGGCGATACAGTGGAGCCTTTGGAAGCTGCAATTACAAAACCCATTCAGGAGTAGGGTATTGTAAAGTGAAGTCATCTCCCCCAGTGAACTGGACAGGCACTGTTTTAAGCAGCATTTTAACATCAAAACTATCAACTACTCACTCTATCCGTGGCATAATTAACTATGAACATAAATATAAAAGTGCAAAATGTTATTGTCATCAACTCTCGATGTCTGTAGCTTGTATGCGTAATAAGTTAACTAATATAAACACTGACAGCACAAAGATACGTGTGACTAATAAGTGTCAATTAAACTGTACAATCTTCTCTCCTTTATTGGTTTTGGACATGATTGGGATAAATAGATTTCTGCCAAGTAGAAATCATTCATTATAAATCAAATATTTCCATAGGTAGAGATTAAAAAAGGGTTTATCTTCTAAATATGTTCTGCAACATGATGATAGCCCTCTAGACATGAAATAACACCCTTTAGTCACCTCTTTTAAGCCAATATGATAATGCTTCCTGAGGCCCAGCCAATCAGTGGCCTCCATACTGAATATCGTGCACTCTGATTGGTCTACTATTAAACTATTGATATTTTTTGTTGTTTTTGACATTTTATTATTGAAAATGCTTAATTTAGGACACAACATGTGTAGAATATACTTGTGGCGAGGGACGACTGTAGTCTTAAAGCAGCAGGCGCAGGTTTGCCCTAATAGCTCATGAATGTATCTGTCAGGTTCTATTTATAAACACAACTGTTTACACATCATCAAACTGTCACACACCAGTACTAGTATGGTATCGCGGTACTAATGAATCAAAAATGGTACTATGTTTGAAAAGTACCGCTTCCCCATTTAAAAACGTTATTTTTTAACGGGCATGACAGCACGTCATTGTCACGTGGTGACATTGCTGGTTTTAGGAGCAGAGGAGCATGTTGGGCAGCGCACACACACAGAGTACGTACAAGCAGACACAGTGTGTAGACAGAAAAGGGAGAATGGATGCATTTTGGTGTAAAAAGTCAAGATAAAGGTGAAGTTATAACACTGAAACACCCTCAGGAAGAGCTGCTTTAACACATGCAGCTAACATCCATCCACAGTGTTTTAGCTTCTTCTAAATCACTAATCCTGGTCTCCATGGCGACGAAGTAAGTGTATTACAAGTAGCATTATCACTGGAGGACGAGGAATAGCTAAACATGCTTCACTACACACCGTAGGAGGATACAATAGCTCACCGGCGTCACAATGTAAACAAACACCTGACATCCACTGTAACGATACCAAGTACAAGAACGTATCTATTCGATACTTCTATGATTACATCGATATTTTTTATCGTCACAAAATATTTTTTCCTTTTTTTAAAATTCATATTATGTTTATAAAGTCAGTAAATACGTCCCTGGACACATGAGGGCTTTGAATATGACCAATGTAGGATCTTGTAACTACCGTATTTTCCGCACTATGAGGCGCACCGGATTATAAGGCGCACCTTCAACGAATGGCCTATTTTAAAAGTTTGTTCATATATAAGGCGCACCGCATTATAAGGCGCATAGACTAGACGCCACAGTAGAGGCTGGGGTTGCGAGACCTGTTGTGGCTCAATATTGGTCCATACATAAGGCGCACTGTCAGCTTTTGAGAAAATTTGAGGTTTTTAGGTGTGCCTTATAGTGCGGAAAATACGGTACTTGGTATCGGATCGATACCTAAATGTGTGGTATCATCCAAAGTAGGGATGTCCGATAATGGCTTTTTGCCGATATCCGATATTCCGATATTGTCCAACTCTTTAATTACCGATACCGATATCAACCGATACCGATATCAACCGATATATGCAGTCGTGGAATTAACACATTATTATGCCTAATTTGGACAACCATGTATGGTGAAGATAAGGTACTTTTAAAAAAAAATTAGTAAAATAAGATAAATAAATTAAAAACATTTTCTTGAATAAAAAAAGTACAACAATATAAAAACAGTTACATAGAAACTAGTAATGAATGAAAATTTGTAAAATTAACTGTTAAAGGTTAGTATTATTAGTGGAGCAGCAGCACGCACAATCATGTCAATCAATCAATCAATGTTTATTTATATAGCCCTAAATCACAAGTGTCTCAAAGGGCTGTACAAGCCACAACGACATCCTCGGTACAGAGCCCACATACGGGCAAGGAAAAACTCACCCCAGTGGGACGTCGGTGAATGACTATGAGAAACCTTGGAGAGGACCGCATATGTGGGTAACCCCCCCCCTCTAGGGGAGACCGAAAGCAACGGATGTCGAGTGGGTCTGACATAACATTGTGAAAGTCCAGTCCACAGTGGATCCAACACATCAGCGGGAGTCCAGTCCACAGCGGGGCCAACAGGAAACCATCCCGAGCGGAGACGGGTCAGCAGCGCAGAGATGTCCCCAACCGATGCACAGGCTAGTGGTCCACCCGGGGTCCCGACTCTGGACAGCCAGCACTTCATCCATGGCCACCGGACCTATGCGACTCCCCCTCGCAAGGGACAGGGGAGAAGAGGAGAGAAGAAAAGAAACGGCAGATCAACTGGTCTAAAAAAGGGGGGGTCTATTTAAAGGCTAGATTATACAAATGAGTTTTAAGATGGGACTTAAATGCTTCCACTGAGGTAGCATCTCTAACTGTTACCGGGAGGGCATTCCAGAGTACTGGAGCCCGAATAGAAAACGCTCTATAGCCCGCAGACTTTTTTTTGGCTCTGGGAATCACTAATAAGCCGGAGTTCTTTGAACGCAGATTTCTTGTCGGGACATATGGTACAATACAATCGGCGAGATAGGCTGGAGCTAAACCGTGTAGTATTTTATACGTAAGTAGTAAAACCTTAAAGTCGCATCTTAAGTGCACAGGAAGCCAGTGCAAGTGAGCCAGTATAGGCGTAATATGATCAAACTTTCTTGTTTTTGTCAAAAGCCTTGCAGCCGCATTTTGTACCAACTGTAATCTTTTAATGCTAGACATAGGGAGGCCCGAAAATAATACGTTACAGTAATCGAGACGAGACGTAACGAACGCATGAATAATGATCTCAGCGTCGCTAGTGGACAAGATGGAACGAATTTTAGCGATATTACGGAGATGAAAGAAGGCCGTTTTAGTAACACTCTTAATGTGTGACTCAAACGAGAGAGTTGGGTCGAAGATAATACCCAGATTCTTTACCGAGTCTCCTTGTTTAATTGTTTGGTTGTCAAATGTTAAGGTGGTATTATTAAATAGATGTTGGTGTCTAGCAGGACCGATAATCAGCATTTCCGTTTTCTTAGCGTTGAGTTGCAAAAAGTTAGCGGACATCCATTGTTTAATTTCATTAAGACACGCCTCCAGCTGACTACAGTCCGGCGTGTTGGTCAGCTTTAGGGGCATGTAGAGTTGAGTGTCATCAGCATAACAGTGAAAGCTAACACCGTACTTGCGTATGATGTCACCCAGCGGCAGCATGTAAATACTAAAGAGTGCAGGGCCAAGAACCGAACCCTGGGGAACTCCGCACGTTACCTTGACATAGTCCGAGGTCACATTGTTATGGGAGACACACTGCATCCTGTCAGTAAGATAAGAGTTAAACCAAGACAAGGCTAAGTCTGACATACCAATACGTGTTTTGATACGCTCTAATAAAATATTATGATCGACGGTATCGAAAGCGGCGCTAAGATCAAGAAGCAGCAACATAGATGACGCATCAGAATCCATCGTTAGCAATAGATCATTAGTCATTTTTGCGAGGGCTGTCTCCGTAGAGTGATTTGCCCTGAAACCGGATTGAAAAGGTTCACAGAGATTGTTAGTCACTAAGTGTTCATTTAGCTGCTGTGCAACAGTTTTTTCGAGAATTTTGGAAATAAACGGAAGGTGGGAGACCGGTCGGTAGTTTACCATGAGGTCAGGATCGAGGTTAGGTCTTTTGAGCAGAGGATGAATAACCGCTTTTTTGAATGCTAGGGGAACAGTGCCGGAGGAAAGTGATAAGTTTATAATATTTAACACTGATGGACCTAATAATACAAACAGTTCCTTGATAAGTTTCCCAGGAAGTGGGTCAAGTAAACATGTTGTTTGTTTTATCCCACTTACACGCTGTAATAATTCCTCTAATGTTATTTCATCAAAAATAGAGAGACTATTTTGGAGGGCAGTGTCCGTCGTATATACAGTCGTATTTGTGTTAATAGAGCCCAGTTGTAGCTGGGATGCGTTGTCTTTAATCTCCTTTCTAATGAGTTCAATTTTCTTATTAAAGAAATTCATAAAATCATCTGCCGAGTGGGTGGAGCTACTGGGAGGAGTCCCTTGTTGGGTTAGCGATGCTACTGTACTAAACAGAAATTTAGGATCGTTTTTGTTGAGGCGGATGAGATTTGAGTAGTATTTAGTTTTAGCTAAGGTAAGCATGCGTTTATAAGTTATTAAACTATCACTCCATGCTTGATGGAAAACCTCAAGTTTAGTCGCGCGCCATTTGCGTTCCAGTTTTCTACATGATAATTTCTGAGCTCTAATTTCTTCTGTAAACCATGGGGTGCGCCTTTTAGGGGCCCTTTTTTGCTTTAGCGGTGCTATACTATCAATAATTTCGCGCAAGGCATCGTCAAAGTTGTTAGTGAGTTTATCAATAGAGCCGACATAATTTGGGAATGGTGCTATTACCGAAGGCAGTAGGTCAGCAAGAGTCATCGTTGTGGCAGCATTAATGTTGCGGCCGCTATAGCAGTTATTATTATTATTAGCTTGTTGACAAAGAGTCAAAACTTCAAATTTTATAAGGTAATGATCGGACATTACTTTAGTATATGGAAGTATCATAACTTTGGAGGTGGTGACACCCCTGACAAGCACTAGATCTATTGTATTACCGTTGCGATGCGTGGGTTCATGTATTATTTGTGTAAGACCACAGCTATCAATTATGGTTTGGAGCGCCACGCACTGAGGGTCCGATGGGGTATTCATATGGATATTAAAGTCCCCCATTATGATTATATTGTCGGCGTGCGTCACTAGATCAGCAACGAACTCTGAGAATTCACTGATAAAGTCCGAATAGGGCCCAGGGGGGCGGTAGATAACAGCCAGGTCGAGAGGTAGCGGTGTGACAGACCTCATAGTAAGCACCTCAAACGATTTATATTTATTATTTAGGTTAGGGGTAAGGTTGAAATTTTCATTGTATATTAGTGCGACACCCCCTCCCCTTTTAAGAGGGCGGGCAACATGCGCATTCGTATAGTTAGGAGGAGATGCCTCATTGAGCGCAAAAAATTCGTCCGGTTTGAGCCAGGTTTCGCTAAGACCAATGACGTTAAGATTGTTGTCTCTAATGACCTCATTAACCAATAACGCCTTGGGAGACAATGATCTTATGTTTAAAAAGCCCATATTATAGGTATTGGGCTGTTTTGACGAGTTTTTGTTAAGATTATCCGTAGTGGCAATATTAACAATGTTGCGTTTATTATGCGTAGTGCACTTTAAATAGTTTCGACCATATCTAGGAATTGATATGACGGGAATTTTCCGATTGTTTGTTTGGTGCTGCAATAGACTGGACATATCATAATTTGCCACCTCAGTAGAATGCATGTCCACCCCTGACACAGACACAACAGAAAAAACATTATGTGAATTGTGTATTATTCTAAGAGAATTGCTATGCGTACATGGATTATCCAGCCTGGCGCTGGCTAGTTCTAGCTTAACTGACTCCTCACCCGGACTAACAGACATTGTAGTTGCCTGTGACCGGGCTTGCTCTAGTGTAGTCAGTCAAGTGAGACTTAAATAGTAGTCTATGTTTCTAGACAGGATGATGGCGCCTTCCTGGTTAGGGTGAAGGCCGTCTCTCATCAGCAAGCCTGGTTTGCCCCAGAAAGAGGGCCAGTTATCAATAAACGTTAGTCCCTTCTGCCTACAGTAGCTAGCCAACCACTTGTTAAGCGAGACTAATCTGCTATACCTCTCATCATTGCCTCTCGCAGGCAGGGGGCCAGAGACAATTACTCGATGCCTGGACATCTTTCTGGCGAGATCACAAGTCCTGGCTATGTTTCTCTTTGTAATCTCTGACTGTCTCATTCTAGTGTCATTGGAGCCAACGTGTACAACTATATTCGCATAATTAGTGGTGCGATTAGCCTGTCGTACGTGTTTACTAGGCCTGTTGCGAGTTAGCTCCCTAAGATTAGCTTCAATGTCAGGTGCTCTGGCCCCGGGGATACACTTTATTGTGGCTGGTTTGCTAAGCTTTATGTTTCGGGTGATGGAGTCCCCTATAACTAAGGTGTGGTGCCCGGTAGACTGGGGTGTAGGACTAGCTAAAGAGCTAAATCTATTATGCGTCTCAACCGGTACACCGTAGCTTGTAGGCCGCTTAGGACTGCTACAAGCTGGGCTAGTTAGCTCGCTACAGCTAACGCTAGCAGATGTGTCCGCAACATCTAAAGTTACGACATTACTCTGCTCTAACTGGCGGACACGGCCCTCTAGCAGAGCCAACCTCTCCGTGAGTATGGTGCAAGACGCGCAGGAAGCCATTACTCACAGTGTTTTCTGTCACCGAGTGAAGTTCCTGCTGTCCTCAGGGAAGTGGTCGCGGTCTGTAGGAGTAGCTTCTTACTGACCGGCGCTGCCTTTCTCCGCGCTAGCTTAGCAGCTAGCTAGCTGAGGAAAGGGTGGGACAGAGATCGGGTGATTTGCAAGTTAAATAGTACCACTAAAAATGTTTGAGAAGTGATAAAGAAAGCTGTAGAACTATTAAAAGCACACAGATAGAGCGCTACTTAGCTTTTTCGCTTTTTCGCAGCAGCGAACAGACGGCGAGCAGTCACGCACGGTGCTTACGGACTGTATCCCTTGCAGACTGTATTGATATATATTGATATATAATGTAGGAAGCAGAATATTAATAACAGAAAGAAACAACCCTTTTGTGTGAATGAGTGTAAATGGGGGAGGGAGGTTTTTTGGGTTGGTGCACTAATTGTAAGTGTATCTTGTGTTTTTTATGTGGATTTAATAAAAAAACAAAAAAAAACAAGAACGATACCGATAATAAAAAAACCGATACCGATAATTTCCGATATTACATTTTAACGCATATATCGGACATCTCTAATCCAAAGCTAATGTCAAGTATCAAAGAAGAGAAGACTAAGTGATTATTACATTTGAACAGAAGTGTAGATAGAACGTGTTAAAACAGAAAATAAGCACATATTAACAGTAAAAGAACAAGTAGATTAATAATCAATTTTTTACAGTTTGTCCCTCATACTGTGTACAAAATAATAGGTGTATAAATGACACAATATGTTACTGCAGACTAATTAGGAGTCTTTGTTTGTTTACTTCCTACTAAAAGACAAGTTCACTATTTTATTTAAGGACTAAATGACAATAATAAACTTATGTTTCATGTACACTAACATTTTTTGTTACAATGACATTATCTGTGGTCCCCTTTATTTAGAAAAGTATGGAAATACATTCTGGTAATATTGGTATGGGGACAACCCTACTTCAAATATATTTTTTAAAGCGCTTACATCAGCAATTATTTCTTCGCCGACAAGCAAGCGGCGATGGTAGGATGTGTAAGTGTAAGTGGCTAGGGATGTGCGTATCGATCCTGTGGTATCGATATATCGATACTCACACGCTACTCATTTGGCATCACTTTTCTGAAAAAAGTATAGATATAAACCAAAAAACGGCGTGTGGGGGGTGCAAGCATCACTTTCAGATGTTTTTGATGACTTACTTAACTTCCTATGTGCTGGGACACCCCCGTACCTGGCAGAGTATAGAGCTGGCCCAGTCACGTGACAGGAGACAGCCAATGAGCGTCGTCAACGTGCAACACACACACACAGCCAGCCGACAGCGATGCATATCCAGTGTTGTCCAATTGTTGACTTAAAACAGGCATTGGTTTTTGTTTTTTTTAGTAATGTTTCCTGAATATTTTTGTTTAAATTATTATCCTAAATTCAAATAATTTCCACACAGGGGAATTTACTGTTAGTTGAAAATTGCTTGAGTATTTAAAACAAGATAAGAAAGAGATACAATTTGGAGATTCTTCATCTTTGCATTACAGTTTTATTTTTTTCCAAGAAAATCTTGAATATATGATTGGATGTGATTTTGGTTTTAATCTGTAACATGATTTCTTACATTTCGAAAACATTAGCCTATTTCATATTTCATTAATTGCTAATTATATCACAAACTTTAAAAAATAACTGCAGCTTCTTGCAATTCGGATTTGACTGTTAATATTTAGTTATTATTATATATAATATATAGTTATTATTATATATAATATTAAATTTATTTTTCATATTTATGTTATTTATTTTAATTTTACTTTTATTATATATTGACAATAATAAATGTGGTATAAATGGTCTGTATTTGTCTTGTGATTTGTCTTAAATAATAACAATAGTAATAGCCAATAAGAAATTATTGGTATCGGTATCGATGAAAATGCAAGAAAAAGTATCGGTATCGTATCGAATCCTAAAAGTGTGGTTTCGCCCATCCCTAGAAGTGGCCCTTTCAAAGTAAAAGATTAGAGAATAAGCGTGGATAATTGAAATGAACACTGCCCTCTGAAGGATGCCATGTGTCCGTGTCCTCCTCAGGTACCATCGGCTTCTTCGCCTGCTTCTGGTTCGTCAAGAAGATCTACAGCGTGGTGAAGGTGGACTAGAAGGAGCAGAGACTGAGTCTGCGTGACAGTTAAGTGTTTTGAAGGACCTGAACTGAGACCATCATTAAATCACAAGAGCCCGTCCTCCTTTTTTTCTTTTTCTTTTGTGCTTTAAACCTCTATCGCTCGTTTTTTTTACCTTCACTTGACCCGATGATCTTGTCACAGTGAACACGTTGTTCTGCTGGGTTTAAACTAAAGTCTTTTGTTTGCATTTGGAGTCAAAATAATGTCTATTTAGATTTTCTATTCCATGATGTTTTGGTTCTATTTACTGTAATGATGGGGAAACATGTACATATATATTGTATAGATCGAAGGAGCGCTTGATACTGTTTTTGTTTTAGGTCAAAGGTGGGCTTTAAATCTTGATTATATCAGCTTGTATTGTAGACACAATATAAAACACTGACATTGTTGCTGTCCTTTTCCTCCTATTTATACCATGTGGGACTTTAAAGATCTGCACCATATCGTTTTATTTTAATCGCAGCTCCAAATCTTGTACTTCAAATTCACGGATCATTATTAGAACTGTTTTTGCAACACTGTTTTGCTTGAGTGGGAGCTCACCACTCAATCTCTGTTTTGCAAATATATGCAATTAATCCAACGCATGGACACTATGTGTGACTCTTTGTTGACAACTTTGTTTTCTAGCTAAAAAAAGATCTACTTCATCCATTATTGAGTGCAGGTGTGTCCAAAGTCCGGATTTATTTTATTTATTTATTTTTGTGGATGTCTATTTTTAAACTGTATGGTCAGCTGTAATACACTCTCCCACCACTTGTGGCAGTACACTGCTGGCCAGCATTTTATTTCTATACACTTCCCTCCTTTTAATAATAATAATAGATTTTATTTGTAAAAAAGCACTTTATATTGAGTAAAAAATCTCAAAGTGCTACAGTGTATTAAAATAAATAAATACAATTAAAATTAAAAAAAATAAAGAAAAAGAAAGAAAAAAATAAACGTAAAAACTAGAACAGCCAAGTAGCTATAAACAATCTCAAAGTGCTACAGTGTATTAAAATAAATAAATAAAATAAAATTAAAAAAAATAAATAAAAAGAAAGAAAAAAATAAACGTAAAAACTACAACAGCCAAGTAGCTATAACTAGTATGCATACATCTAAAAAAAGGCTTTTTTAAAAAGAAGGGCTTTTAAGCCTTTTTTAAAAGCATCCACAGTCTGTGGTGCCCTCAGGTGGTCAGGGAGAGCGTTCCACAGACTGCGAGCGGCGGAGCAGAAAGCCCGGTCTCCCATTGTTCGTAACTTTGTCCTCTGAGGTTAGCCTGTCCGTAGCGGAGGTGTCGTGTGGAGAATTTTAAGAGCTTTTTACTTATCATTCGTCATTGCCTTTACGTCATAATCTCCATTATGTCTATTCTAGTTCATAAACGTTAACATTGTGGAAATAACTATTCAAATAAGATAAGTGTTTTCCCCACATATTTAAAATCACGTTTAAAGTTTCTGCAACACCCAATGACGCTTTATTTAGAAATTGCAAGAATGCTTGTTTTCAGAATAAAATACTTATTTCCATCTTCAAAGTCCTGCTAATTTCTAGATGTACAAATCTTAATTTAGGATGTCTTAAGTCAAATTAACTAGATTGTTCAAATTTCACTAGTTTTTAGTATTTTTTAGCTTATATTTTGTCAGTTCTTTTTCACAGTGCAATGTCAAACAAAACAAGAAGTCATGGAGACGTTTTTTAAGCGCAAACACGATGACTAAAGTGGTCAAACTATATTTTAAAGTGTAGTTACAACACCTGCTCATTATTAATTTACTTTATTCATATTAACACAACAGAATTGTATGTCATTTGTGTGTGTGTATGATACTTGACTGGGCCCCGGACCCCTGTGTAGTGGGGAAAATGTGGGGCCCAAAGTCAAAAAGGTTAAGAACCCCTGTTTTAAACCATTACAAATGATATTGTTTATAACAAAGTTGAATGAAAGAAAACATGTATCATATCTAAGGTCAGATGTCTGCGTATACAAAAAGCAAACAGTTCAATTTAGTTTATATATTTTCTACAATCTGCATCTTTTATGTATAAAAGTACATGTAACAATTAACCGTAAACATCACTCACTTTTCTTCAATACATTGTTGGTGGCACACAAGAAATAATATACAAATACAAAATACATTAAAGTCAACTTTGAACAAAAAAAGTTTAGCAACACTGTACGATGGAACTCTCTAGAACAATAAAGTACAGATCAGAACATCCGTCTTATCACGTCTGAACATGTTTTTTTCTTCCATAAAGGTTTAACAACAGGAAATTACTCAAAATGAGTAGTGATCTTGGACTAATAGAGTGCACCCGCACAGTTGATTTTACAGCCTTATTCCAAAATAAAATACATGCATTTTTGTCCTCAAAATTCTACAGTCAATACCCCATAAGGACGAAGTGAAAATGTTTATTTTTATTTTGCAAATGTATCAAAAATGTAAATACTAAATCACATGTACATAAGTATTGACCTCCTTTGTTAAGTACTTAGTTGATGCACCTTTGACAGCAATTCCAGCCTCAAGTCCTTTTGAGTACCATGCCACAAACCTGACACACCCATCTTTGGCCACTTTCTCTCATTCCTCCACCAGTTTGAATGAGAAGTGTTGGTTTTCATCCAGGATGTCTCCGTACATTGCTGCATTCATCTTTCCCTCTATCCTGACTAGCTCCTGCAGCTGAAAAGCATCCCCACACCATGATGCCGCCACCACCATGTTTGTATGTAGGGATGGTATTGTCCTGGTAATGAGCGCTGCCTGCTTTCCTCCAAACATTCACGCCAAAGACTTCAATCTTTGTCTCGTCAGACCAGAGAATTTATTTTCAAAATGGTCTGAGAGTCTTTCAGGTGCATTTTTGGTAAACTTTTGACAAAGAAGTGGTTTTTGTCTGGCTGCTCTACCATACAGGGATGCTGTAGTTCTGACAGAGTGACCATGGTCTTGGTCACCCCCCCTGACTAGACTAAGATGGATGCAGCAATGTGCATACACATCCTGGATGAAAACCAACACTTCGCACTCAACCTGATGGAGGGAAAGATGAATGCAGCAATGTACAGAGACATCCTGGATGAAAATCAACACTTCGCATCCAACCTGATGGAGGGAAAGATGAATGCAGCAATGTACAGAGACATCCTGGATGAAAACCAACACTTCGCACTCAACCTGATGGAGGGAAAGATGAATGCAGCAATGTACAGAGACATCCTGGATGAAAACAAACACTTATCCCACCTGATGGAAGGAAAGATGAATGCAGCAATGTACAGAGACATCCTGGATGAAAACAAACACTTATCCAACCTGATGGAAGGAAAGATGAATGCAGCAATGTACAGAGACATCCTGGATGAAAACCAACACTTCACACTCAACCTGATGGAGGGAAAGATGAATGCAGCAATGTACAGAGACATCCTGGATGAAAACCAACACTTCGCACTCAACCTGATGGAGGGAAAGATGAATGCATCAATGTACAGATACATCCTGGATGAAAACAAACACTTATCCCACCTGATGGAAGGAAAGATGAATGCAGTAATGTACAGAGACATCCTGGATGAAAACCAACACTTTGCATCCAACCTGATGGAGGGAAAGATGAATGCAGCAATGTACAGAGACATCCTGGATGAAAACCAACACTTCGCATCCAACCTGATGGAGGGAAAGATGAATGCAGCAATGTACAGAGACATCCTGGATGAAAACCAACACTTACCATCCAACCTGATGGAGGGAAAGATGAATGCAGCAATGTACAGAGACATCCTGGGTGAAAACCAACACTTCGCATCCACCCTGATGGAGGGAAAGATGAATGCAGCAATGTACAGAGACATCCTGGATGAAAACCAACACTTCCCATCCACCCTGATGGAGGGAAAGATGAATGCAGCAATGTACAGAGACATCCTGGATGAAAACCAACACTTCGCATCCAATC
>NC_084734.1:6464269-6481769 GCF_033978785.1 Entelurus aequoreus
GGAAAGGCCATGTAACACACTGGTAAAAATGCCTTTTTGCAATGTGTGGCTGCCATTAAATTCTAAGTTCATGATTTTTTGCCAAAAAATAAGAAAGTTTCTCAGTGTGAACATGAAATATCTTGTCTTTGCAGTCTATTCAATTGAATATAAAGTTGACAAGGATTTGTTGTATTCTCTTTTTATTTACCATTTACACAACGTGACAACTTCACTGCTTTTGGGCTTTAGACGCTACAATCTGCTGTTTTGAGGGGAAAAGCTGACCAAGAAATGCTTTCAGTTGTTCAAAGTGAGGGTCGGGGGCCCAAAGTAAGTTACATCTATCTGACTTTCAAAATAAGAGCGAGGTTGAGAGGCACCAAGAATTATTTCACAACACATCTTAGAAAACAATTAAGGGGAATTATTCAGTTGCTCGCCCAATTCCATGTAGTCTAAACACACTCACACTATGGACACACAAAGTGTACACACACTCACACTATGGACACACAAAGTGTACACACACTCACACTATGGACACACAAAGTCTAGGCTGGTGACTAGGATCCTAGACCTCCATATAGAGTACATCTAGACGTAGTGTAAAGGCAATACAGCAGCAACTCAACTTGGGAGAGTTAAGGGACTGGAGAGTTCAGTTGCAAACTTCACGGCGGACATTTATCCATGAAAATATGGAGAAGCTGCTAAATGTTGTGTTTGACGGCGGGAAGGAGATGCCTTAGAAGTCCACCGTCCAAGGTCAATGTTGCACGTTCACGTCTTAAATGTGAAGTGAAGTGACTCAAAGCCAATTAAGTCACTAAGAATGACTCCCGGGCGTGGTCATCGCTGCTGCCCACTGCTCCCCTCACCTCCCAGGTGGGGTGAACAAGGGGATCATTGGTACTTTAACTTTAATATGTAAGTTCCATTTAAAGCAGTGTGGGTGGCACTGGGCGCAGGTGGGTCAAGTGTCTTGCCCAAGGACACGATGGCAGGGATCGAACCTGGAACCCTCAAGTTGCTGGCACGGCCGCTCTACCAACCGAGCTATACCGCCCCAAATCAATAAAAATACACTTTTTTCTTCTAAAAAGGCATGTTCTGTGTTCTTAGAGGGGGCATGGGGGGGGGGGGTCAAGCACCAATTAAATGGATTTCAATTAATTTCATGCAGAGATGTTGATTTGAGATACAAGTGTTTTGAGTTAAGAGCTCCGTCACAGGCTCCTAGTTGAGGAACTGCTGTATAGTCCAGAAAGTAAACATACTTTGGTGCGCGTCGCTCGGCTGTTTGGTCCCCGGGACCAAAAGTTGCGTGATAAAGTCGAGCCAAGGACCTGACTGGGCGGATCTTGGAACAGGTTTTGTAACCTTCTGGACCTTGGATCGCACCAACGGCCTGTAAAAAACACACTTTGAAGACAGAACCTCCGTGTCTGGTCCTTGTAGAACCGCACCAGAGTTCACTCGGTCAGTCCGACGACTGCGTTCAAACGACCGCACCCGCAGAGTCCACACTTTTAGAAGTAGGAGTACAGTCTAGACCGGGGGGGGGTTCTTAACCTGTTGTTCACTCGGTCAGTCCGACGACTGCGTTCAAACGACCGCACCCGCAGAGTCCACACTTTTAGAAGTAGGAGTACAGTCTAGACCGGGGGGTTCTTAACCTGTTTCAACTTCTCCACTCAAATTTGAACACTAAACGAGTCATCTTAGTCTTGATTTTCCAATATTTATAATTCTGAAATAAACAGATTCACCACTTTGGTCATAATTTCTGCGCTTGAGAAACTTCTTAAGCGCTTCTTTCTGCTTGTTGAGATTGTCATGAGCGCCACAAGTGGCGGACTAGGGTATTACAACTGAACAATGGCGAAGAAACGCTGGTCTAGACTCCTGAACAACATAATGGATTCCAAGGTAAAGGTTCCCAAGCCCATCCCTCGGACCCCTAAAGGTACTTTAGAGCAACACCATAAATGTTCCGAGTAGTTCTACGTACTCTGCTTCCCGTGGACCGTGAGCTCCCTGTCGGAGCTGACGCTGGTGGAGGTGGTGTCCTTGCGGCTGTCCCTGGACCGCCTCTCGAACGTGGGGGACGAGGAGGTGGTGCACTCCTCCCACGTCTGCAGCGGGAAGACCCTGGCGGCCAGGCCGGGCAGGTGCGCCGGCGCCCCGGAGCGGCGTCCTTCCCCGGCCGCGGCGGTGAGGCAAGTGTCGGCGGCTGAGCTCTGGCCGGGGCGCCCCTGCTTGCAGAGCATCCCGCAGAGGAAGGCCAGGAACTCCTTCCTCACGCTGCGGTGCATGTACCCGTAGATGTAGGGGTGCAGGCAGCACTGCAGGAAGAAGAGCACCAGGGCCAGGGAGGACAACCACGGGGGCACGTCTGCTCTGGCGCTCATGGAGATGGTGTTGAGGACGCTGTAGGGCCCCATGCTGAGGATGTAGGAGGCCATGATCACGAAGACCACGCGTGCCGCCTTGCAGTGGTAGCGGAAGCGGCGGTGCCTCACCCGAGCGGCCGAATAGGGCTTGTCCGGAGTGCTGGCCTGCTGCGGTTGTGGTCCCTGGAAGTCCTGCGGGCACGGCTGGGAGTAGGACCGCGTCCGTACGGGGTGGACCAGCGCGTTCTGCCGCCGGGCAGCTCGGAACACCATCCAGTAGCAGCCCAGCATGACCAGAACCGGCAGCCAAAAGGAGAAGGTGGCCACCACCACGGAGTAGGACAAGCTGTAGGACCACACCACCGAGCACATCTCGTGGTGCCGGTTGAAGTCGATGGCGCCCCAGCCGTACAGCGGCGGCGTGCTCTGCAGCAAGCTGAGCAGCCAGGTGCACGCGATCAGGTTGGTGCCCAGGTGAGGGGTCATGCGGGTGGGGTAGGACAGAGGGTGGATGATGGCCAAGTAGCGGTCCACAGAAACCACCATGATGGTGTTGACGCCGGCAAACGCAAAGAGATGCATGAGCACCACCAAGGCTTGGCACAGCCGGGCGTCCAGGGGCCACACCCCGGGCACGGTGGCCGCGATGGCGAAGGGCATGACCAACACGGTCTGGAGGAGGTCGGCCAGCAGGAGGTTGAGGACGAAGCGGTTGGCCACGTGCAGCAGCTGGGGCTTGCGCTGGAACACCAGCAGGACCACCACGTTCCCGAACAAGGAGACGCACACGATGAGGGAGATGAGCGCCATCTTCAGGACGCTGTTGGTCCACGTCGGACTCTGGCTGGCGAAGTCGAACCGCGAGTCCCAGGGAGGGTCGGTTACGTTCGGGGCTGGGCTGGGGGCCCGGGAGGTCGGCATTCTCGGCACCGTCAGTTCATCGTGAAGAACCAGGGAGATGTTTCGCTTCCGATTGTCTTTTTTTCCATCGCCCAAAAACTGTCAGCTGAGGACCCTGACTGGTGCTCTAAAACTGTCAGCTGAGGACCCTGACTGGCACTCAAAAACTGTCAGCTGAGGACCCTGACTGGTGCTCTAAAACTGTCAGCTGAGGACCCTGACTGGTGCTCTAAAACTGTCAGCTGAGGACCCTGACTGGTGCTCTAAAACTGTCAGCTGAGGACCCTGACTGGTGCTCAAAAACTGTCAGCTGAGGACCCTGACTGGTGCTCTGAAACTGTCAGCTGAGGACCCTGACTGGTGCTCTAAAACTGTCAGCTGAGGACCCTGACTGGTGCTCTAAAACTGTCAGCTGAGGACCCTGACTGGTGCTCTAAAACTGTCAGCTGAGGACCCTGACTGGTGCTCAAAAACTGTCAGCTGAGGACCCTGACTGGTGCTCTGAAACTGTCAGCTGAGGACCCTGACTGGTGCTCAAAAACTGTCAGCTGAGGACCCTGACTGGTGCTCTAAAACTGTCAGCTGAGGACCCTGACTGGCGCTCTTAAACTGTCAGCTGAGGACCCGGACTGGCGCTCAAAAACTGTCAGTTCAGGATCTGGACTGGCACTAAAAAAACTGTCAGCTATTGACCTGGACTGGCGCTCAAAAACTGTCAGCTGAGGACCCTGACTGGCACTCAAAAACTGTCAGCTGAGGACCCTGACTGGCTCTCTAAAACTATCAGCTGAGGACCCTGACTGGCGCTCTTAAACTGTCAGCTGAGGACCCGGACTGGCGCCCAAAAACTGTCAGCTGAGGACCCGGACTGGCGCTCAAAAACTGTCAGTTCAGGATCTGGACTGGCACTAAAAAAACTGTCAGCTATTGACCTGGACTGGCGCTCAAAAACTGTCAGCTGAGGACCCTGACTGGCGCTCAAAAAACTGTCAGCTGAGGACCTGGACTGGCGCCCAAAAACTGTCAGCTGAGGACCTGGACTGGCGCTCAAAAACTGTCAGTTCAGAACCTGAACTGGCGCTAAAAAAACTGTCAGCTAATGACCCGGACTGGCGCTCAAAAACTGTCTGCAGCATTTTGAAACCTGACCATGTCTAAAGGTGCCATACTGGACTAAGTACCTATCACAGGCCCCCCCAATAGACCGTTTAAAAATGCTTTTAGTAAACAGACCCCCTTTAAGACGTGTAGCGAAGCCTGTATTTTGTGCTACTGGTAGCTCGTATAGTGCCAGCTAAGGGCGGCTCAAAGGCGGGATTGTGCCCACAAAGAAGGAGTTCTTTCATCCACTAATCAGCTGAATGTCAATAAAGTAGACATCTTGCTTAATACGGGACCTTCACAAGAAAGCGTGTAGCAACAATGGCGGCCCAGAGTGTCCATCGCTGCTCGCCACCAGCAAGAAGAAGAGCATTTATTGACATAAAGATGCCTTGACGTCATTTTGCATCCACACTGGACCGAGTGGCTGGGGAGAGGCAAGTCTGGGCTTCTCTGCTTAGGCTGCTGCCCCCGCGACGCCACCTCGGATGCGTGGATGGACGTGCTCCGCTGCACGGACTTGCTGTGACTGACAGGTGATCCCGGCCAGGTGTGCCGGGGTCGGCTCCGGCAGCAACGCGAGAAATGACGTCATGTTTTGAAAAAAGCCGCAAGCTCGCTCATGACGAAGTCCGACGGCAAAAAATAGGAGCTCTTTGTTGTCCTCGCGGCTCGCGTCTGCGGCCGCGCACCCACGCGGCCCACGATGGAGCTCCAGCACGCAGACACGAAGACGTCAACATCGGCTGGAAGGGGACGAGGGAAAAAAAAAAAAAAAAAGGCTGTTTCCAGCAAGTCGATGTATTTTCTCCTGCAGCTCGTCACGTCTTCATGTGGTTAAGTGGGCGGGGCCATGCCGGCGGGGGGTCCTCCATCCCTCTCATCCTCCAACATGGAAGACTCTCGCATCCGACTTAGGGGTCTCGCTGCTGCTGTCACGGCGTCAAGCCCCCGCCGGGGAGGTGTCAGCTAGCCGCCCATCATCCGCCCCTCCTTCGTGCACCATCCTGCCTGACGTCATCATCCCTGCACATACTTAAGTCCAACACGTCGAAGTGACTCCATCGTGTTTCTTCGTCTTTATTGAAATGGCTGCCATGGCAACAAGAAGAATGTCATGAGGATGATCGAATGTCCTTCAAATAATAATCCTCCTAATGTTAAAATGCATCATCACAACCTCCATCCATCCATCCATTTTCTACC
Source organism: Entelurus aequoreus (assembly GCF_033978785.1). Classification (NCBI taxonomy): domain Eukaryota; kingdom Metazoa; phylum Chordata; class Actinopteri; order Syngnathiformes; family Syngnathidae; genus Entelurus; species Entelurus aequoreus. The sequence continues at coordinate 6,469,852 of NC_084734.1, forward strand.
GCTTATTCCCGCCTGCTCCAAACAACAACAACTCTACTTGTACAATTGTCCCTCTTTTAATATTTTAAATAATAATTAAAACCACATAAAACCTTTTAAGCATAATTTTAACACCCAAAACAGTCATAGAGAGAAGTAAATAACAGTTCATTAAAACAAAAAGTCAAAGTACTCATCCTAAAAACAACAACAACAACAAACATTAATATAGTCATGATATCCACACAAAACCTTTTAAGTGTCATTTTAACACCCAGAACAGTAATAAAGAGAAGTCAATCAGCAGTTCAATAAAACAAAAATAAAGTCAAAGTACTCATCCTAAAAACAACATCAAATATACTCATGATATCCTCATAAAGCCTTTTAAGTGTCATTTTAACACCCAAAACAGTCATAGAGAGAAGTAAATAACAGTTCATTAAAACAAAAAGTCAAAGTACTCATCCTAAAAACAACAACAACAACAAACATTAATATACCCAAAACAGTAATAAAGAGAAGTCAATCAGCAGTTCAATAGAACAAAAATAAAGTAAAACCACTCAACTTAAAAACAACAACAATTCTACTTGTACAATTGTCCCTCTTTCAATATTTTAAATACTAATTAAAACCACATTAAACCTTTTAAGTGTCATTTTAACACCCGAAACAGTCATAGAGAGAAGTAAATAACAGTTCAATAAAACTAAAAGTCAAAGTACTCATCCTAAAAGCAACAACAACAAACATTAATATACTCATGATATCCACACAAAACCTTTTAAGTGTCATTTTAACACCCAAAACAGTAATAAAGAGAAGTAAATAACAGTTCAATAAAACAAAAAGTCAAAGTACTCATCCTAAAAACAACATCAAATATACTCATGATATCCACATAAAAACCTTTTAAGCATCATTTTAACACCCAAAACAGTAATAAAGAGAAGTAAATAACAGTTCATTAAAACAAAAAGTCAAAGTACTCATCCTAAAAACAACAACAACAAACATTAATATAGTCATGATATCCACATAAAACCTTTTAAGTGTCATTTTAACACCCAGAACAGTAATAAAGAGAAGTCAATCAGCAGTTCAATAGAACAAAAATAAAGTAAAACCACTCATCTTAAAAACAACAACAATTCTACTTGTACAATTGTCCCTCTTTCAATATTTTAATTTACTAATTAAAACCACATAAAACCTTTTAAGTGTCATTTTAACACCCAAAACAGTCATAGAGAGAAGTAAATAACAGTTCAATAAAACAAAAAGTCAAAGTACTCATCCTAACAACAACAACAACAAACATTAATATAGTCATGATATCCACATAAAACCTTTTAAGTGTCATTTTAACACCCAAAACAGTAATAAAGAGAAGTAAATAACAGTTCATTAAAACAAAAAGTCAAAGTACTCATCCTAAAAACAACAACAACAAACATTAATATACTCATGATATCCACACAAAACCTTTTAAGTGTCATTTTAACACCCAAAACAGTCATAAAGAGAAGTAAATCAGCAGTTCAATAGAACAAAAATAAAGTAAAACCACTCATCTTAAAAACAACAACAATTCTACTTGTACAATTGTCCCTCTTTCAATATTTTAAATACTAATTAAAACCACATAAAACCTTTTAAGTGTCATTTTAACACCCAAAACAGTCATAAAGAGAAGTAAATAACAGTTCAATAAAACATGTATAAAGTAAAACCACTCATCTTAAAAACAACAACAATTCTACTTGTACAATTGTCCCTCTTTCAATATTTTAAATACTAATTAAACCACATAAAACCTTTTAAGTGTCATTTTAACACCCAAAACAGTCATAAAGAGAAGTAAATAACAGTTCAATAAAACAAAAAGTCAAAGTACTCATCCTAAAAACAACAACAACAAACATTAATATACTCATGATATCCAAACAAAACCTTCTAAGTGTCATTTTAACACCCAGAACAGTAATAAAGAGAAGTCAATCAGCAGTTCAATAGAACAAAAATAAAGTAAAACCACTCATCTTAAAAACAACAACAATTCTACTTGTACAATTGTCCCTCTTTCAATATTTTAAATACTAATTAAAACCACATAAAACCTTTTAAGTGTCATTTTAACACCCAAAACAGTCATAGAGAGAAGTAAATAACAGTTCAATAAAACAAAAAGTCAAAGTACTCATCCTAAAAACAACAACAACACACATTAATATAGTCATGATATCCACATAAAACCTTTTAAGTGTCATTTTAACACCCAGAACAGTAATAAAGAGAAGTCAATCAGCAGTTCAATAGAACAAAAATAAAGTAAAACCACTCATCTTAAAAACAACAACAATTCTACTTGTACAATTGTCCCTCTTTCAATATTTTAAATACTAATTAAAACCACATAAAACCTTTTAAGTGTCATTTTAACACCCAAAACAGTCATAGAGAGAAGTAAATAACATGTCAATAAAACAAAAAGTCAAAGTACTCATCCTAAAAACAACAACAAACATTAATATACTCATGATATCCACACAAAACCTTTTAAGTGTCATTTTAACACCCAAAACAGTCATAGAGAGAAGTCAATCAGCAGTTCAATAGAACAAAAATAAAGTAAAACCACTCATCTTAAAAACAACAACAATTCTACTTGTACAATTGTCCCTCTTTAAATATTTTAAACACTAATTAAAACCACATAAAACCTTTTAAGTGTCATTTTAACACCCAAAACAGTCATAAAGAGAAGTAAATAACAGTTCATTAAAACAAAAAGTCAAAGTACTCATCCTAACAACAACAACAACACACATTAATATACTCATGATATCCACACAAAACCTTTTAAGCATCATTTTAACACCCAGAACAGTAATAAAGAGAAGTAAATAACATTTCAATAAAACAAAAATAAAGTCAAAGTACTCATCCTAAAAACAACAAACATCAAAGATACTCATGATAGCCACACAAAACTTTTTAAGTGTCATTTTAACACCCAAAACAGTCATAAAGAGAAGTAAATAGCAGTTCAATAAAACATGTATAAAGTAAAACCACTCATCTTAAAAACGACAACAATTCTACTTGTACAATTGTCCCTCTTTCAATATTTTAAATACTAATTAAAACCACATTAAACCTTTTAAGTGTCATTTTAACACCCAAAACAGTCATAAAGAGAAGTAAATAACAGTACATTAAAACAAAAAGTCAAAGTACTCATCCTAAAAACAACAACAACAAACATTAATATAGTCATGATATCCACACAAAACCTTTTAGTGTCATTTTAACACCCAGAACAGTAATAAAGAGAAGTCAATCAGCAGTTCAATAAAACAAAAATAAAGTCAAAGTACTCATCCTAAAAACAACAAACATCATAGATACTCATGATATCCACACAAAACCTTTTAAGTGTCATTTTAACACCCAGAACAGTAGTAAAGAGAAGTCAATCAGCAGTTCAATAGAACAAAAATAAAGTAAAACCACTCATCTTAAAAACAACAACAATTCTACTTGTACAATTGTCCCTCTTTAAATATTTTAAATACTAATTAAAAACACATAAAACCTTTTAAGTGTCATTTTAACACCCAAAACAGTCATAAAGAGAAGTAAATAACAGTTCAATAAAACAAAAAGTCAAAGTACTCATCCTAAAAACAACAACAACACACATTAATATAGTCATGATATCCACATAAAACCTTTTAAGTGTCATTTTAACACCCAGAACAGTAATAAAGAGAAGTAAATAACATTTCAATAAAACAAAAATAAAGTCAAAGTACTCATCCTAAAAACAACATCAAATATACTCATGATATCCTCATAAAGCCTTTTAAGTGTAATTTTAACACCCAAAACAGTCATAAAGAGAAGTAAATAACAGTTCATTAAAACAAAAAGTCAAAGTACTCATCGTAAAAACAACAACAACAAACATTAATATAGTCATGATATCCACATAAAACCTTTTAAGTGTCATTTTAACACCCAGAACAGTAATAAAGAGAAGTCAATCAGCAGTTCAATAGAACAAAAATAAAGTAAAACCACTCATCTTAAAAACGACAACAATTCTACTTGTACAATTGTCCCTCTTTCAATATTTTAAATACTAATTAAAACCACATAAAACCTTTTAAGTGTCATTTTAACGCCCAAAACAGTCATAGAGAGAAGTAAATAACAGTTCAATAAAACAAAAAGTCAAAGTACTCATCCTAAAAACAACAACAACAAACATTATATCATGATATCCACACAAAACCTTTTAAGCATCATTTTAACACCCAAAACAGTAATAAAGAGAAGTAAATCAGCAGTTCAATAAAACAAAAATAAAGTCAAAGTACTCATCCTAAAAACAACAACAAAGAAACTCATGATATCCACACAAAACCTTTTAAGTGTCATTTTAACACCCGAAACAGTCATAAAGAGAAGTAAATAACAGTTCAATAAAACATGTATAAAGTAAAACCACTCATCTTAAAAACAACAACAATTCTACTTGTACAATTGTCCCTCTTTTAATATTTTAAATACTAATTAAAACCACATACAACCTTTTAAGTGTCATTTTAACACCCAAAACAGTCATAGAGAGAAGTAAATAACAGTTCAATAAAACAAAAAGTCAAAGTACTCATCCTAACAACAACAACAACAAACATTAATATAGTCATGATAGCCACACAAAACCTTTTAAGTGTCATTTTAACACCCAAAACAGTCATAAAGAGAAGTAAATAACAGTTCAATAAAACATGTGTAAAATAAAACCACTCATCTTAAAAACAACAACAATTCTACTTGTACAATTGTCCCTCTTTCAATATTTTAAATACTAATTAAAACCACATAAAACCTTTTAAGCATCATTTTAACACCCAAAACAGTCATAAAGAGAAGTAAATAACATGTCAATAAAACATGTATAAAGTCAAAGTACACATTGTCCGATGCTAGCTGTGTCAGGTTCAAACACTGATGACGTCTATTAAACAAGACAAGAAGCAAGGAATCATGCAGAGACAAAGTTTCAATTTGGCTCAATGAGGAGAGACGTATTGGGCTGTGCACTTAGTTACGGATCCAACCTACGCTCTAAGGCACAGCCCACGTGCTCCTCTATTTATTTGGGAGGTCGCTGGTTACGTCACTGAGGCTGCTTCTGAAGGAAGGGAGGTCATTTCAGCAGCCCCAGTTAGACACAATATATGACTATTTATGACATGGAAATGTGCTGACACTCGTGATATCACCCTGTCTCTGCTTTGTCCAGTCCATAGTGGATCTAACATAATATTGTGAGAGTCCAGTCCATAGTGGATCTAACATAATAGTGTGAGAGTCCAGTCCATAGTGGATCTAACATAATATTGTGAGAGTCCAGTCCATAGTGGATCTAACATAATAGTGTGAGAGTCCAGTCCATAGTGGATCTAACATAATAGTGTGAGAGTCCAGTCCATAGTGGATCTAACATAATATTGTGAGAGTCCAGTCCATAGTGGATCTAACATAATAGTGTGAAAGTCCAGTCCATAGTGGATCTAACATAATAGTGTGAGAGTCCAGTCCATAGTGGATCTAACATAATAGTGTGAGAGTCCAGTCCATAGTGGATCTAACATAATATTGTGAGAGTCCAGTCCATAGTGGATCTAACATAATAGTGTGAGAGTCCAGTCCATAGTGGATCTAACATAATAGTGTGAGAGTCCAGTCCATAGTGGATTTTGGTTATTTATTTACCAAATGTGTAAACATGTCATGTCTGTTCATGTTTTTGTTCTGGCCATGTGTTTGTTTTTTGGACTCTTTTTAGTTCCTGGTTGCACTTCCTTGTTTTGTTTGTTTCCATAGCAACTCTTTGGTTTTCACCTGTCTTGTCACGCACCTGTTTCACGTTTGGAGTCACGCACCTGTTTTCACTGATCATGTCACTATTTAAATCTGTCTGTTTCTGTTGTTTGTCCTGTCATGTTCACAGTTCTTTGCCAGGTAAGTTTTTTGTTTATTAATGCCACACTTTGTGTTTTTGTTTTTATTGTTCATAGTTTCTGCCTTTGTGCAAGTTTTGTATTTCCGCCCTTGTGCGCCCCTTTTGTTTGCTTCCTTTTTTTGTAGTTTATCAGTGTTAAAATAAATAATGTTTCTTAATTCACGTCTTGCCCGTGCCAATTTTCCGTTGCCTTCTGGAGAAACAAAACCCAAGAACCCAGTCCTGTCAAAACAATGGCATGACATACATATACACACACACAGGGTCCATTGCCAGGGTTCATGTGGTCAACATATATACAATAACAACTAAATAAGATAAGGCTCACAATGGTTTCTTAACATATAAAGTGCTTGTTCTGATGGATTGATTGAAGCTTTTATTAGTAGATTGCACAGTACAGTACATATTCCCTACGATTGACCACGAAATGGTAACACCCCAATAAGTTGTTAAAAATGACAAAACTTTTCTTCTAAGTATAAAAAGTGCAACATTAAACAGTTTCAAGTCAACTCAGCCTCAGATGAACTTTATAAAAACATTTGTTATTGCTTTAGCCCTGCCTGACTCGCCGAGGAGAGGCTGCTTGAATGCGGCGTTCTCACCACGCTCGTCTTTCTCTTCGTTGAAGCCATGTTCACTTGGGGGTGGTGACGCTTCAAATGGGTCAGCATGTTTGGCAGCTGCTGAACAATGTCGGCAAACCTCCGTCCTCCATTGTTGTATCGCACCGCGAAGCCGGAAAAAACTATGGAACAAACTGGACTTGCAACACAAACAATGCCAAACTATTAATGGATTTAAACTATTATACAAACATGGAGTCTGGTTCAAATATAGAGATGAGGGTCTTTAATTTGACCTGCTGTTGTACTCTGACTCAAAGTGGTAACATGTGCTCAATGTTTCCTTACCATTGTTACTATGTTGTCTATTACCATTATTGCTATGTTGTCTATTACCATTATTGCTATGTTGTCTATTACCATTGTTACTATGTTGTCTATTACCATTATTGCTATGTTGTCTATTACCATTGTTACTATGTTGTCTATTACCATTATTGCTATGTTGTCTATTACCATTATTGCTATGTTGTCTATTACCATTGTTGCTATGTTGTCTATTACCATTATTGCTATGTTGTCTATTACCATTGTTGCTATGTTGTCTATTACCATTATTGCTATGTTGTCTATTACCATTATTGCTATGTTGTCTATTACCATTATTGCTACGTTGTCTATTACCATTATTGCTATGTTGTCTATTACCATTATTGCTATGTTGTCTATTACCATTATTGCTATGTTGTCTATTACCATTATTGTTATGTTGTCTATTACCATTATTGTTATGTTGTCTATTACCATTATTGTTATGTTGTCTATTACCATTATTGTTATGTTGTCTATTACCATTATTGCTATGTTGTCTATTACCATTGTTGCTATGTTGTCTATTACCATTATTGCTACATTGTCTATTACCATTATTGCTATGTTGTCTATTACCATTATTGCTATGTTGTCTATTACCATTGTTGCTACGTTGTCTATTACCATTATTGCTACGTTGTCTATTACAATTATTGCTACGTTGTCTATTACAATTATTGCTACGTTGTCTATTACAATTATTGCTATGTTGTCTATTACCATTATTGCTACGTTGTCTATTACCATTATTGCTATGTTGTCTATTACCATTATTGCTATGTTGTCTATTACCATTATTGCTATGTTGTCTTTTACCATTATTGCTATGTTGTCTATTACCATTATTGCTATGTTGTCTATTACCATTATTGCTATGTTGTCTATTACCATTATTGCTATGTTGTCTATTACCATTATTGCTATGTTGTCTATTACCATTGTTGCTATGTTGTCTATTACCATTATTGCTATGTTGTCTATTACCATTATTGTTATGTTGTCTATTACCATTATTGCTATGTTGTCTATTACCATTATTGCTATGTTGTCTATTACCATTAATGCTATGTTGTCTATTACCATTATTGCTATGTTGTCTATTACCATTATTGCTATGTTGTCTATTACCATTATTGCCATGTTGTCTATTACCATTATTGCCATGTTGTCTATTACCATTATTGCCATGTTGTCTATTACCATTATTGCCATGTTGTCTATTACCATTATTGCTATGTTGTCTATTACCATTATTGCCATGTTGTCTATTACCATTATTGCTATGTTGTCTATTACCATTATTGCCATGTTGTCTATTACCATTGTTGCTGTGTTGTCTATTACCATTATTGCTATGTTGTCCATTACCATTATTGCTATGTTGTCTATTACCATTATTGCTATGTTGTCCATTACCATTATTGCTATGTTGTCTATTACCATTATTGCTATGTTGTCCATTACATTATTGCTATGTTGTCTATTACCATTATTGCTATGTTGTCCATTACCATTATTGCTATGTTGTCTATTACCATTATTGCCATGTTGTCTATTACCATTATTGCCATGTTGTCTATTACCATTATTGCTATGTTGTCTATTACCATTATTACTATGTTGTCTATTACCATTATTGCCATGTTGTCTATTACCATTATTGCTATGTTGTCTATTACCATTATTACTATGTTGTCTATTACCATTATTGCCATGTTGTCTATTACCATTATTACTATGTTGTCTATTACCATTATTGCTATGTTGTCTATTACCATTATTACTATGTTGTCTATTACCATTATTACTATGTTGTCTATTACCATTATTGCCATGTTGTCTATTACCATTATTGCTATGTTGTCTATTACCATTATTGCTATGTTGTCTATTACCATTATTGCTACGTTGTCTATTACCATTATTGCTACGTTGTCTATTACCATTGTTGCTATGTTGTCTATTACCATTATTGCTACGTTGTCTATTACCATTATTGCTATGTTGTCTATTACCATTATTGCTACGTTGTCTATTACTATTATTGCTCTGTTGTCTATTACCATTGTTGCTATGTTGTCTATTACCATTGTTGCTATGTTGTCTATTAACATTATTGCTACGTTGTCTATTACCATTATTGCTATGTTGTCTATTACCATTATTGCTATGTTGTCTATTACCATTGTTGCTATGTTGTCTATTACCATTATTGCTATGTTGTCTATTACCATTATTGCTATGTTGTCTATTACCATTATTGCTATGTTGTCTATTACCATTATTGCCATGTTGTCTATTACCATTATTGCCATGTTGTCTATTACCATTATTGCCATGTTGTCTATGACCATTATTGCCATGTTGTCTATTACCATTATTGCCATGTTGTCTATTACCATTATTGCTATGTTGTCTATTACCATTATTGCTATGTTGTCTATTACCATTATTACTATGTTGTCTATTACCATTATTACTATGTTTTCTATTACGATTATTGCTATGTTGTCTATTACCATTATTGCTATGTTGTCTATTACCATTATTACTATGTTGTCTATTACCATTATTGCTATGTTGTCTATTACCATTATTGCTATGTTGTCTATTACCATTATTGCTATGTTGTCTATTACCATTATTGCTACGTTGTCTATTACCATTATTGCTATGTTGTCTATTACCATTATTACTATGTTGTCTATTACCATTATTGCTATGTTGTCTATTACCATTATTACTATGTTGTCTATTACCATTATTGCTATGTTGTCTATTACCATTATTACTATGTTGTCTATTACCATTATTGCTATGTTGTCTATTACCATTATTACTATGTTGTCTATTACCATTATTGCCATGTTGTCTATTACCATTATTGCCATGTTGTCTATTACCATTATTGCTATGTTGTCTATTACCATTATTGCCATGTTGTCTATTACCATTATTGCCATGTTGTCTATTACCATTATTGCCATGTTGTCTATTACCATTATTGCCATGTTGTCTATTACCATTATTGCTATGTTGTCTATTACCATTATTGCTATGTTGTCTATTACCATTATTACTATGTTGTCTATTACCATTATTGCTATGTTGTCTATTACCATTATTGCTATGTTGTCTATTACCATTATTGCTATGTTGTCTATTACCATTATTGCTATGTTGTCTATTACCATTATTGCTATGTTGTCTATTACCATTATTACTATGTTGTCCATTACCATTATTGCTATGTTGTCTATTACCATTATTGCTATGTTGTCTATTACCATTATTACTATGTTGTCCATTACCATTATTGCTATGTTGTCTATTACCATTATTGCTATGTTGTCTATTACCCTATAATATAATATGTCCCTGGGGAAACTTGTTCGGTACACCTCCGAACCAAACCGAAACCCCCGTACCGAAACGGTTAAATACAAATACACGTACCGTTACACCCTTAAATAATATATATGACTTATTTTTACACTTTAATTAATGACTGCATGAGACCCTTTTGAGTCCCTGGAAGTTTAACATTCACCAAAATTGACAATAAACATGTGTTGGTTTTTAAAAGTGAAAAATATCAAAATGGTTTTTATTAGTCAGTGTGTGGCCCTCAGTGGAAATGTTTGGACCAGGGGTCACCAACGCGGTGCCCGCGGGCACCAGGTAGCCCGTAAGGACCAGATGAGTAGCCCGCTGGCCTGTTCTAAAAATAGCTCAAATAGCAGCACTTACCAGTGAGCTGCCTCTATTTTTTAAATTGTATTTATTTACTAGCAAGCTGGTCTCGCTTTGCCCGACATTTTTAATTCTAAGAGAGACAAAACTCAAATAGAATTTGAAAATCCAAGAAAATATTTTAAAGACTTGGTCTTCACTTGTTTAAATAAATTCATTAATTTTGTTTTACTTTGCTTCTTATAACTTTCAGAAAGACAATTTTAGAGAAAAAATACAACCTTAAAAATGATTTTAGGATTTTTAAACACATATACCTTTTTACCTTTTAAATTCCTTCCTCTTCTTTCCTGACAATTTAAATCAATGTTCAAGTAAATGTATTGTTTTTATTGTAAAGAATAATAAACACATTTCAATTTAATTCTTCATTTTAGCTTCTGTTTTTTCGACGAGGAATATTTGTGAAATATTTCTTCAAACTTATTATAATTAAAATTCAAAAAAAAATATTCTGTCAAATCTAGAAAATCTGTAGAATCAAATTTGAATCTTTTGAATTTCTTTTAACATTTTTGTTCTGGAAAATCTAGAAGAAAAAATGATTTGTCTTTGTTAGAAATATAGCTTGGTCCAATTTGTTATATATTCTAACAAAGTGCAGATTGGATTTTAACCTATTTAAAACATGTTATCAAAATTCTAAAATTAATCTTAATCAGGAAAAATTACTAATGATGTTCCATAAATAATTTTTTAATTTTTTCAAAAATATTCGAATTAGCTTGTTTTTCTATTCTTTTTATTGGTTGAATTTTGAATTTTAAAGAGTCGAAATTGAAGATAAACTATGTTTCAAAATTTAATTGTCCTTTTTTTTTCATGTTTTATCCTCTTTTAAACCGTTCAATTAAGTGTACATATCATTAATTATTAATAATAACATAGAAAAATAAAAAAAATAAAAAATAAAATAAAATAATAATAATAATAATAATAATAATAATAACATAGAGTTAAAGGTAAATTGAGCAAATTGTCTATTTCTGGCAATTTATTTAAGTGTGTATCAAACTGGTAGCCCTTCGCATTAATCACTACCCAAGAAGTAGCTCTTGCTTTCAAAAAGGTTGCTGACCCCTGGTTTGGACTATTAAAGACAAACAATCAAATACTAAGTACTTGTTTGGCTCTTACTTTTACTTCAGTCATTCTACTCCGAGCTAACACTACTCGAGTACACTTCTCTTCGCGTCGAACTG
>NC_084734.1:6489269-6491769 GCF_033978785.1 Entelurus aequoreus
TCCGGGTACTCTGGCTTTCTCCCACCTCCAAAGACATGCACCTGGGGATAGGCCCCTCCCACCTCCAAAGACATGCACCTGGGGATAGGCCCCTCCCACCTCCAAAGACATGCACCTGGGGATAGGTTGATTGGCTGATTGATTAAAAGGTCCCTAGTGTGTGAATGTTGTCTATCTGTGTTGGCCCTGTGATGAGGTGGCGACTTGTCCAGGGTGTACACCGCCTTCTGCTCGAGTGCAGCTGAGCTAGGCTCCAGCACCCCCCCGCGACCCCGAAAGGGACAAGCGGTAGGAAATGGATGGATGGACCTGTATCTCTCATGTTGTCCTCTGGATGGCGACACAAGGAATGAAACCCATCTCTTTTTGAGTAGGATCCCGTTCAAACTTGTGATGTCTCGCGTTTCACCCCTGGCTTAACTTATTTTTACACTTGAATAAGAGCCACGTTAGGGCCACAGGTTATATCGTTTCCCAACGACCACATTTTGAACCAGGAACAAGCGATTTGATGTATTTCCTAGAATGTTTCTGTGACGACCGGGTCGCATCGTGGTGCGAGGTGTTCTCCCAAGGATGCAGACGGGCTCGGACACAGCTTGCAGGTAGGAAAATGATTTATTTTAGAACTAAATCAGACAAGAGAAAAACAAAAACGACTAGCATGGGAGCTAGCAAGCAAAATAATCTAGCATGAGAGCTAGCAGGAAGAAAAGTGGTCGTCAGCTGTTGCATGAGAACAAACTAGGAAGCCAGGCAGAGTGCTGCCCGGGCAAAGACTAAATAGCCCTCTGATTAGTGCCCGGACAACAGGTGAGCGTCTCGAACACTAACCAGAGGCAGCTGAGCATAATCTGCCGTCATGGCAACAGAAACAAACAAACACGTGACACTAAACTGTAAACAAACTGATCCGAGCAGCGGATCCTAACAGTACCCCCCCCTAAAAGGACAGATTCCAGATGTCCCTAGAAAACAAAAAAAACAACTGGAACCCCAAAAAAACAAGCAATAGTTCATGAGTCAAGGGCGGGCGGGGGGGTGACTTGGTGGTGGGTCGCCAGGCCACGTGTCCCCGAATCCACCGGGGAAGGGTCAGGTGGCGGCGGCGAATGGAACGCCGCTGCCGCTGGCGAGGCGGGCGAGGCGGGCGACCACGGTAAGGCCACATTCGTGGCCGCCGAGAAGGTGGGCGTGAGTGGCGCCAGAATTTCAGCAGCCTCTGAGTCCTCTGAGAGAGCTGCTTGCGCAGCCGGACCACTCGAGATCGCTGAGACGTCGCCGTGGAAGCGGTAGGTGTCGACGTCGCGGCAGCAGGAGTCGCTGTCGTGGCAGCCGGAGTCGCTGTCGTGGCAGCAGGAGTCGCTGTCGCGGCAGCAGGAGTCGCTGTCGCGGCAGCAGGAGTCGCTGTCGCGGCAGCAGGAGTCGCTGTCGCGGCAGCAGGAGTCGCTGTCGCGGCAGCAGGAGTCGCTGTCGCGGCAGCAGGAGTCGCTGTCGCGGCAGCAGGAGTCGCTGTCGCGGCAGCAGGAGTCGCTGTCGCGGCAGCAGGAGTCGCTGTCGCGGCAGCAGGAGTCGCTGTCGCGGCAGCAGGAGTCGCTGTCGCGGCAGCAGGAGTCGCTGTCGTGGCAGCAGGTGCTGGTGCGAGAACCAGTCGTGGTACAGGTGCTGGTGCGAGAACCAGCCGTGGTGCAGGTGCTGGTGCGAGAACCAGCCGTGGTGCAGGTGCTGGTGCGGGAACCAGCCGAGGTGCAGGTACTGGTGCGGGAACCAGCCGAGGTGCAGGTACTGGTGTGAGAACCAGTCGAGGTGCAGGTACTGGTGTGAGAACCAGTCGAGGTGCAGGTACTGGTGTGAGAACCAGTCGAGGTGCAGGTACTGGTGTGGGAACCAGCCGAGGTGCAGGTATTGGAACCTGTGGTGGAGCTGGTGCTAGCCTTAGCCTTGGCGCTAGCTTAGGTGGAGGTGGCCTAGCTGGCGGTTGCGGCTTAGCAGGCCGAAAAACCGGTGGTGGCGGCCGGGCAGGAGGTTGTGGCTTAGCACGCCGTTGTGCCACCCCACTCGCACAGCTCCCAGTACTAGCCCCCCCCTCAAAAAGCGGATCCCAGACGCGTTCCTTGCGGATTGGAACCGTCTTCAAGGGTGGGTGGAGGGTGGTCTGGGGGAGGGCAGAATCCTCTCCTCTAAATTGTCCAAAATGTCTATTGTCACCCCCCACTTGAGACTGGGACTGACTAGATTTATATTTCACAAAAATGTCCTGATAATGTTTTATTGCAGAATTAAAGTCACTAGAAAATGGCTGGCAGGAAGAATTGACATGATGTCTAAAAAAGTCTTTGTCTATGACGTCATCCAAAGTGGGCGGGATGACGTCATCCGTGTGGGTCTCTAGCTGACTGACAGCCCAATCGGTGAAATGTTTGGCAAAGTGGTCAATTGGGTTGCCAAACATTTGAGGAGGGGAATCTTGGGCTGAATATTGCTTACTGTGTACCGGTGG
>NC_084734.1:6496769-6519269 GCF_033978785.1 Entelurus aequoreus
CGCGGGATGAGTTTGGTAAGTATAAAAATCAGTCGAAATTTTTGAATGAAAGAAACAGCAGTTCTAAATGTGTCCACTAGATGTCGCAATAGCAATTCTTTGTACCTTTGTAGATGATGCTACATATGTAAAACAATAAAAATAAACCACATGAAGTTAGCGCACCAGTCGAGGAAAATGAGCAAACTACATAAAATAACATCCTGTAATTTGATTTTGATATTACTTTTTTATCTTGATAGATTGAAAATGAACACCAATGAGTTGACTGATGATAATTATCACATCATTTATTCAGAAAGTATAAATAACGACGAATAAAGATAGAATACTATTAACCGCAACATGTAAGTCTAAAAAAAACAACAACAACATTATGATTTGTACATTTTCAGAATGTGCTTGCTCTATTTTCAAACAAAAAAAAACAATCTGAAGTTGTGTTTATTTTTAAGTCATCGTGCCGTGATTTTACCAGTCCGGCCCACTTGGGAGTAGATTTTCCTCCATGTGGCCCCCCATCTAAAATGAGTTTGACACCCCTGGTGTAGGGGGAAGCAAGATGAAGGTGTTCCTGTTTCTTTCATGTATTAGAATCAAACAGAAAATATATTGTCTGACCCAAGGACTATAAAAGCGAAGAGGAAGCAGGACCAGAATCCCCTCCCGGCGACTTCCTTTTTCAACTGTTTTACGAACCTCTTTTTTGAACTCGTTTACGACCTTTTCCGTGAAGTGTTTGCGACCTTTTCTTTTGAACTGTTCCGTAACCAAAGGCGACGCTGTTTACGACCCACTTCCCTCTGGAAGCGGCCGTGGTCAGGTGGTTGGGAAAGGCAAATAAAGGAGGAGTTGCACGAACCCCGTTTCCGTATGAGTTGGGAAATTGTGTTAGATGTAAATATAAATGATTTGCAAATCCTTTTCAAGCCATATTCAATTGAAAATGCACTACAAAGACAACATATTTGATGTTCAAACTCACAAACTTTAGTTTTTTTTTGCAACTAATAATTAACTTGGAATTTCATGGCTGCAACACGTGCCAAAGTAGTTGGGAAAGGGCAAGTTGTTCAACAGTCTCCCTTCTCATATTTTAGCCTTCACACATTTTCAATGAGAGACAGGTCTTGGCATCGTCTTGCTGAAATAAGCAGGGGCGTCCATGATAACAACATATGTTGCTCCAAAAGCTGTATGTACCTTTCAGCATGAATGGTGCCTTCACAGATGTGTAAGTTACCCATGTCTTGGCCACTAATACACCCCCATACCATCACACATGCTGACTTTCACACTTTGCGTCGATAACAGTCTGGATGGTTCGCTTCCCCTTTGGTCCGGATGACACGATGTCGAATATTTCCAAAAACAATTTGAAATGTGGACTCGTCAGACCACAGAACACTTTTCCACTTTTCATGAGTCCATCTTAGATGATCTCGGGCCCAGAGAAGCCGGCGGCGTTTCTGGGTGTTGTTGATAAATGGCTTTGGCTTTGCATAGTAGAGCTTTAACTTGCACTTACAGATGTAGCGACCAACTGTAGTTAGTGACAGTGGTTTTCTGAAGTGTTCCTGAGCCCATGTGGTGATATCCTTTAGAGCAGGGGTCACCAACCTTTTTGAAACCAAAAGCTACTTCTTGAGTACTGATTAATGCGAAGGGCTACCAGTTTGATACACACTTAAATAAATTGCCAGAAATAGCCAATTTGCTCAATTTACCTTTAACTCTATGTTATTATTAATAATTAATGATATTTACACTTAATTGAACGGTTTAAAAGAGGAGAAAACACGAAAAAAATGACAATTAAATTTTGAAACATAGTTTATCTTCAATTTCGAGTCTTTGAAATTCAAATTCAACCGAAAAAAAGAAGAGAAAAAATTAAAAAAATAATTTATGGAACATCATTAGTAATTTTTCCTGATTAAGATTAATTTTAGAATTTTGATGACATGTTTTAAATAGGTTTAAAATCCAATCTACACTTTGTTAGAATATATAACAAATTGGACCAAGCTATATTTCTAACAAAGACAAATCATTATTTCTTCTAGATTTTCCAGAACAAAAATTTTAAAATAAGTAAAAGACTTTGAAATAAGATTTAAATTTGATTCTACAGATTTTCTAGATTTGCCAGAATAATTTTTTTGAATTTTAATCATAATAAGTTTGAAGAAATATTTCACAAATATTCTTCGTCGACAAAACAGAAGCTAAAATGAAGAATTAAAATAAAACATTTATTTATTATTCTTTACAGTAACATTTTTTTTTTTTACTTGAACATTGATTTAAATTGTCAGGAAAGAAGAGGAAGGAATTTAAAAGGTAAAAAGGTATATGTGTTTAAAAATCCTAAAATCATTTTTAAGGTTGTATTTTTTCTCTAAAATTGTCTTTCTGAAAGTTATAAGAAGCAAAGTAAAAAAATTAATGAATTTATTTAAACAAGTGAAGACCAAGTCTTTAAAATATTTTCTTGGATTTTCAAATTCTATTTGAGTTTTGTCTCTCTTAAAATTAAAAATGTCGGGCAAAGCGAGACCAGCTTGCTAGTAAATAAATACAATTTAAAAAATAGAGGCAGCTCACTGGTAAGTGCTGCTATTTGAGCTATTTTATTTATTATATCAAATTCTAAAGTTAATGATTATTTGCAAAAAAAAAAAAGTTTATCAGTTTGAACATCGAATATGTTGTCTTTGTAGCATATTCAACTGAATATGGCTTGAAAGGGATTTGCAAATCATTGTATTCCGTTTATATTTTACATCTAACACAATTTCCCAACTCATATGGAAACGGGGTTTGTACAATCTTTCGCCAGAGCGTGCTGGAGATTGTACAAGAGTACAGTGTCCAGGCGACAAGGCCGGCCCGTGGCATAGGCCGTATAGGCAAATGCTAAGGGCGCCGTCCATTAGGGGGCGCCACGCCAGTGCCACAAATGTTGGAGAAAAAAAATAAAAAGTTGGTACTATTATTTCTAAATACATAAAATAATCCCACGTTAATTAAAATGCAAAGTAAAGCCTATTTAATAGAAATATTATTTGTTACAACATTACCCCCCCCCCCCCATCTCCCCGCACGGTGCACCCCCTCCCTTCCCGTATCATGACTCTTACCACATCAAAAAAATCAACACAAGATGTCAAAACGGCCAAAAGTGTCAGGTGCCCAGGGAAGAAAAAAGAGAAAAGAAGAGGAGAAACGAGAAAAAGACAGAGGTAGCAGGTAGGTAACGTTAGCCTTCATGAAATGATTTGTCTGTTACAGAATGTGATAGTAACCTGGCTTTTTAGCATTAAGCTAATGTTACACGATTCGGCAATTGCTAATCAATAAATAGCTAGTTCTGTTTTAACGTCGGGTTAATATTGTGGAGGGGGCTAAATTGTTATGGAAAATAATAATGTAACGTTAGGTAATGACAGTACTCCCTGGTGTACAGTCATTTGTAAGTCATTCTAGTTAATGCAATATTAAAAAGCACAAATAGAGAACTCTGTAGGATCCCCTTTTTTTGTAATATAGTTGTTAAAGTCATACTGGTTTGATATGTTCTTTTGTGCAGTGCCTTATTTATATTGTATTTTTAATTTATTTTATGAAACTTGTTGACACGTTTTATTTTGTGTTTATGTATGTAAAAAATATTGTATTTCATATATTCATTTTTTATTTTTTGTATTCATTTATTCATCCATATTTTTTTTAATCTTGTTAACTATTCTGATTGTTAATTTGCTTTCTTTAAGTAAAAAAAAAAGGTCAACGACAAAGCTATTCGGTTTCTTGTGAGTATATACACTTCACTGCCGATGTGGGGGGGCGCCACCTAAAGTCTTGCCTAGGGCGCCAGATTGGTTAGGCGACTCTCTTCAATATTGAGCCAAATTGAATTCTGTCTCTGTTTGATTCTTTGCTTCTTGTCTTGTTTATTAGATGTCATCAGTGTTTGAACCCGAACAGGTCTAAATGAGCTCATACGAAGCGAAAACAGCCCCTCTCGCCCAGAAAGGAGCGCAGCTGCTTCTTCAAAAACAGATAAGGAACTGGCCAAAACAGCTCTGTGAGACGACCAACAGGCGCCCTTCAGACAAAACAAAGAGCTTACTGGCGGACGTAAGATAAAAGCAAGGAGGTCACGAGAAGACACACTACATGGGACAATACTAGCTGCTTTAAACATGACTATGGATTAAGAAAGAACACTTTAAAAAATATCTCATTCTCACACTGTTTCTTCCCCCCCCCCTTTTCCGGAGTGCATTATTAAGACTTTGGCCATTCACCATCAAAGGCAGATTAGACCCCCGACCCCCCAGACCCAGCCCTCGGTCTATAGCCTATTCATTTTGTCCAGAGAGAGAAACTGCATGTGTCCTCGCTCGCCTAATGTGAAAATTGCTCATTCCTTTATTTCAGATGGGAAAGAAGGAGCTGAATGGATTTGCTTTAATATAGCAGACATGGGATACCACATACAGAGTGTGTGTGTGTGTGTGTGTGTGTGTGTGTGTGTGTGTGTGAGGGAGGCCAGACTTCTTTGCATTCCGCTCACACAGCGCCAAGACCCTGACAGGTGTGCTTTTGTAGCGAGTCTATAGTGCAGATATGAATGTGTGTCTTCTAGTCAGGCTGCCACTCCCCGCTTTTCAAACTCTCCTTCCTGCTCTGCTTCCAGGGTCAGGCCCATGTCTGGAGCGCCCGCAATAAGAGCGCTGGGGCACGTCGGCGAAGGAGAAAGTGTCGCCGTCGTCTTCCGGCCACGCCAGAAAATACCCCCGTTTTGGATATTTTGGTAAGAAAAGTCACTTTTTGTTGTTGTTGTTGCGTTTGCTGCCTGACTTGATGGCGCGCGACTTGTAGGAGTTTGGACATCGGCGCCATGTTCAGTGAGGGGGAGGGACCCTTAAATGTCAAAGGTCAACCTGACTTCATTGTCTTTCCCCCCAAAGTAATTGTGCTTATTTTAATCCACGAAAATAAATAGATGTTTAACAGTTTTTCTAAATTAAATTAAATTAAATTAAATTAAATTAAATTAAATTGGATAAAATAAAATACAATAAAATACAATAATATTTAATTTTAATTAAGTTAATTTAAGTAAATTGAATTAAATTAAGTTACATTAATAGAAGTGATTAGTGAGGCTCTAAATGGAGGATTACAGATATCAATAAACAAAATATGAAATATCATTAAAAAAAAAGCAAATGAAATAAAATTACAAATAATAAATTAATAATACATTTTTTAAAATTTGTTTTAACTCAATTTAATTTAACAGGAATCAATCAGGCTTTGGTCGTATGTGACATCTTGTATAATTTGTATATGTTGTGTGATGTAGTTTGGCGTGTTCTTATTTTAATCCACGAAATTAAATTGACGTTTAACAGTTTTTTCTAAATTAAATTAAAACAAGTTAAATTAAATTAAATTGATAGCAGCGATTAGTGAGGCTCTATATGGAGGATTACAGATATCCATGCATTTTGTATAAAATATCATTTAAAAAAAAAATGAAAGCAAATGAAATAAAATTGAACATAATAAATCAAATAAAAAATAATAATAATTTGTTTAATTAAATTTAATAAAATAAAATAAAATTAAAATTAAAATTAAAATTAAAATTAAAATTAAAATTGAAATTAAAATTGAAATTAAAATTAAATTAAGTAAATTGAATTGAATTGAACTGAATTAAATTAAGTTACATTAATAGCAGTGATTAGTGAGGCTCTAAATGAAGGATTACACATATCAATAAACATTTTATTAAATATCATTTAAAAAAAAGCAAAATAACTAAAATTAAAAATAATCAATTAATCAATCAATCAATCAATCAATCAATCAATGTTTATTTATACAGCCCTAAATCACAAGTGTCTCAAAGGGCTGCACAAGCCACAACGACATCCTCGGTACAGGAAAAACTCATACATTTAAAAAAATTTTTTTAACCCAATTCAATTTAACAGGAATCAATCAGGCTTTTGTCGTATGTAACATTTTGTATAATTTGGGATTACATGTTGTGTGATGTAGTTTGGCGTGTTCTTATTTTAACCTACGAAAATAAATTGACGTTTGTAAATTAAATTAAATTAAGTTAAATTAAATTAAATTAATAGCAATGATTAGTGAGGCTCTATATGGAGGATTACAGATATCAATAATTTTTTGAATAAAATATCATTTAAAAAAATAAAAGCAAATGAAATAAAATTGAAAATAATAAATCCAATGAAAAAAATATTAATTTGTTTTAACCCAATTCAATTTAACAGGAATCAATCCGGCTTTTGTCGTATGTGACATCTTGTATAATTTGGGATTACATGTTGTGTGATGTAGTTTGGCGTGTTCTTATTTTAATCCACGAAAATAAATTGACGTTTAACATTTTTTTCTAAATTAAATTTAATTGAATTAAGTTAAATTAAATTAAATTAATAGCAGTGAGTAGTGAGGCTCTGTATGGAGGATTACAGATATCAATACACGTTTTATAAAATATAATTTAAAAAACTGAAAGCAAATGAAATAAAATTGAAAATAATAATAAAAAAAAAAAAGCATTTGTTTTAACCCAATTCAATTTAACAGGAATCCATCAGGCTTTTGTCGTATGTGATATCTTGTATAATTTATGATTACATGTTGTGTGATGTAGTATGGCGTGTTCTTATTTTAATCCACGAAAACAAATTGACGTTTAACAGTTTTTTCTAAATTAAATTAAATTAAATTAAATTAAATTAAATTAAATTAAATTAAATTAAATTAAATTAAATTAAATTAAATAAATGACATTAAATTAAATTAAATTAAATCAATAGCAGCGATTATTGAGGCTCTAAATGGAGAATTACAGATGTCAATAAACATTTGATAAAATATCATTAAAAAAAAGGAAAATAAATAAAATGTAACCCCATTCAATTTAACAGGAATTAAATCAGGCTTTTGTGTTATGTGACATCTTGTATAATTTGGGATTGCACATGTTGTGTGATGCGTGTTCTTATTTTAATCCACACAAATAAATTGACGTTTAACATTTTTTTTATAAATCAAATTATATTAAATTGAATTGAATTGAATTGAATTTAATTGAATTAATAGCAGCTATTAGTGAGGCTCCAAAAAGAAGAATTACAGACATCAATAAACATTTGATGAAATATAATTCAAAAAAATAAAAGCAAATTAAATAAAATAAAAAATAATAAATGAATAAAAAAATATTAAATTGTTTTAACCCAATTCAATATAACAGTAATCAACAGGCTTTTGTGTTATGTGACATCTTGTATAACCTGGGATTACATGTGGTGGGATGTAGTATGGCGTGGGTAAGCATCTGACCTCTGACCTCAGGGCCACAAGTTGAACCATCTGACCGATAAAGGTCAGAGTTCATGCAAACACTGTGAGAACAATCCCAGAAGCTGAGCCCATATAAACAATATACATACATATACTGTAAAAAAAATAAATCATATTTGGTACGGGTCAAAGTCACATGTTCTGCTTTTGCCGCCTTTATTGAATTGTGCACGTGAAGAGGACTTTTATTTTGACATCCGTCCCATTTGATGTGAGGTCAGATCACTAAGTGCATGATTTTTTTTTTGTCTGCTCGACTGCATATTTATTTAAAAATCAAATCAAATTAAATCAAATGTATATTTCTCAGTGACATTTAATGTATGCCAACAAAAAACGCGACAATTTAATTTAATTTAATTAATTTAATTGAGTGGGACATATTGCTTGTCAGTATGCTATACTTATCATAAAGATAACATGTAAATAAAAGAGGATTTGAGAGAAAAGAGCACAAGTCTGGTCGGACGTTGACATTTTGGATGGACTTCAGGTCAGTTCCACATCTGGCCACTAGATGCCAGTGTTTCCTTGCTTATAAGGCCCTGCTGGTGTTAGCGCCCCCTCCCCCAGCACGACTAACCTGAGGGGGCCAACTTCCTCCACACGCTATGACAGCTTCCCCAGGAAGCCGGGCTGACATTTGCCTCACTTAATGACACAAGCTAATTAATCATTAGCTTGTCCCAGAGGTATTGCAGTTAGAGAGGCTTTGTCCTTCCTGGGCCCAGCAGGGGGTCCCAGGGACCCCCCCCCCCCCACACGTTATGTCTGCGGCTTCTACGCAACGTCTTCATTCAAACACGCCATCTTCATCTGGGATAAAGCGTCTTCTGCTGGGAGATCTAGTTTGGTGCCACTTTTTACCTTGTAATGCCACGTGGAAGTACTACGACCCCAGGAACCTGAGGGACTAAGACCTCAGGAACCTGAGGGACTAAGACCTCAGGAACCTGAGGGACTAAGACCTCAGGAACCTGAGGGACTAAGACCCCAGGAACCTGAGGGACTAAGACAAGATATTTCATGTTCACACTGGAAAATGTTATTTTTTTTTTGCAAATATTAGCTCATTTGGAATTTGATGCCTGCGACGTGTTTCAAAAAAGCTGGCACGAGTGGCAAAAAAGAGCGAGAAAGTTGAGGACTTATTTGGAACATCCCACAGGTGAACAGGCTAATTGGGAACAGGTGGGTGTGCCGGGATTGGGTATAAAAGCAGCTTCCACAAACAAGGACGGGGCGAGGGTCACCACTTTGTCAACAAATGCCTGAGCAAATTGTTCAAGAACATTTCTCAACAAGGAATTTAGGGACTTCACCGTCTACGCTCCGTAATATCATCAAAAAGGTTCAGAGAATGTGGAGAAATCACTGCACGTGAGCCATGGTATCACACACCTTGGATCCCTCAGGCATCAAAAAGCCACATCGGTGTGTAAAGGATATCACCACATGGGCTCAAGAACACTTCAGAAAACCACTGTCAGTAACTACATTTGGTCGCTACATCTGTAAGTGCAAGTTAAAACTCTACTATACAGAGCCACAGCCATTTATCAACAACACCCAGAAACGCTTCGGTGGACGTTTCTCATCTAAGATGGACTGATGCAAAGTGGGAAAGTATTCCGTTATCCGACGAGTCCACATTTCAAATTGTTTTTGGAAACTGTGGACCGAAGAGAAAAAGAACCACCCGGACTGTTCGAGGGTGGAAGTGTAAAAGGCACCATGTGGGTGTGTAAAGGATATCACCACGTGGGCTCAGGAACACTTCAGAAAACCACTGTCGGTAACCACAGTTGGTCGCTACATCTGTAAGTGCGAGTTAAAACTCTCCTATGCAGAGCCACAGCCATTTATCAACAACACCCAGAAACGCTTCGGTGGGCGTTTCTCATCTAAGATGGACTGATGCAAAGTGGGAAAGTATTCCGTTATCCGACGAGTCCACATTTCAAATTGTTTTTGGAAACTGTGGGCCGAAGAGGAAAAGAACCACCCGGACTGTTCTAGGGTGGAAGTGTAAAAGGCACCATGTGGGTGTGTAAAGGATATCACCACGTGGGCTCAGGAACACTTCAGAAAACCACTGTCGGTAACCACAGTTGGTCGCTACACCTGTAAGTGCGAGTTAAAACTCTCCCATGCAAAGCCACAGCCATTTATCAACAACACCCAGAAACGCTTCGGTGGGCGTTTCTCATCTAAGACGGACTGATGCAAAGTGGGAAAGTATTCCGTTATCCGACGAGTCCACATTTCAAATTGTTTTTGGAAACTGTGGGCCGAAGAGGAAAAGAACCACCCGGACTGTTCTAGGGTGGAAGTGTAAAAGGCACCATGTGGGTGTGTAAAGGATATCACCACGTGGGCTCAGGAACACTTCAGAAAACCACTGTCGGTAACCACAGTTGGTCGCTACATCTGTAAGTGCGAGTTAAAACTCTCCTATGCAAAGCCACAGCCATTTATCAACAACACCCAGAAACGCTTCGGTGGGCGTTTCTCATCTAAGACGGACTGATGCAAAGTGGGAAAGTATTCCGTTATCCGACGAGTCCACATTTCAAATTGTTTTTGGAAACTGTGGGCCGAAGAGGAAAAGAACCACCCGGACTGTTCTAGGGTGGAGGTGTAAAAGGCACCATGTGGGTGTGTAAAGGATATCACCACGTGGGCTCAGGAACACTTCAGAAAACCACTGTCGGTAACCACAGTTGGTCGCTACATCTGTAAGTGCGAGTTAAAACTCTCCCATGCAAAGCCACAGCCATTTATCAACAACACCCAGAAACGCTTCGGTGGGCGTTTCTCATCTAAGACGGACTGATGCAAAGTGGGAAAGTATTCCGTTATCCGACGAGTCCACATTTCAAATTGTTTTTGGAAACTGTGGGCCGAAGAGGAAAAGAACCACCCGGACTGTTCTAGGGTGGAAGTGTAAAAGGCACCATGTGGGTGTGTAAAGGATATCACCACGTGGGCTCAGGAACACTTCAGAAAACCACTGTCGGTAACCACAGTTGGTCGCTACATCTGTAAGTGCGAGTTAAAACTCTCCCATGCAAAGCCACAGCCATTTATCAACAACACCCAGAAACGCTTCGGTGGGCGTTTCTCATCTAAGACGGACTGATGCAAAGTGGGAAAGTATTCCGTTATCCGACGAGTCCACATTTCAAATTGTTTTTGGAAACTGTGGGCCGAAGAGGAAAAGAACCACCCGGACTGTTCTAGGGTGGAAGTGTAAAAGGCGCCATGTGGGTGTGTAAAGGATATCACCACGTGGGCTCAGGAACACTTCAGAAAACCACTGTCGGTAACCACAGTTGGTTTGCTACATCTGTAAGTGCGAGTTAAAACTCTCCCATGCAAAGCCACAGCCATTTATCAACAACACCCAGAAACGCTTCGGTGGGCGTTTCTCATCTAAGATGGACTGATGCAAAGTGGGAAAGTATTCCGTTATCCGACGAGTCCACATTTCAAATTGTTTTTGGAAACTGTGGGCCGAAGAGGAAAAGAACCACCCGGACTGTTCTAGGGTGGAAGTGTAAAAGGCACCATGTGGGTGTGTAAAGGATATCACCACGTGGGCTCAGGAACACTTCAGAAAACCACTGTCGGTAACTACAGTTGGTCGCTACACCTGTAAGTGCGAGTTAAAACTCTCCCATGCAAAGCCACAGCCATTTATCAACAACACCCAGAAACGCTTCGGTGGGCGTTTCTCATCTAAGATGGACTGATGCAAAGTGGGAAAGTATTCCGTTATCCGACGAGTCCACATTTCAAATTGTTTTTGGAAACTGTGGGCCGAAGAGGAAAAGAACCACCCGGACTGTTCTAGGGTGGAAGTGTAAAAGGCACCATGTGGGTGTGTAAAGGATATCACCACGTGGGCTCAGGAACACTTCAGAAAACCACTGTCAGTAACCACAGTTGGTCGCTACATCTGTAAGTGCGAGTTAAAACTCTCCCATGCAAAGCACCAGCCATTTATCAACAACACCCAGAAACGCTTCGGTGGGCGTTTCTCATCTAAGATGGACTGATGCAAAGTGGGAAAGTATTCCGTTATCCGACGAGTCCACATTTCAAATTGTTTTTGGAAACTGTGGGCCGAAGAGGAAAAGAACCACCCGGACTGTTCTAGGGTGGAAGTGTAAAAGGCGCCATGTGGGTGTGTAAAGGATATCACCACGTGGGCTCAGGAACACTTCAGAAAACCACTGTCGGTAACCACAGTTGGTTTGCTACATCTGTAAGTGCGAGTTAAAACTCTCCCATGCAAAGCCACAGCCATTTATCAACAACACCCAGAAACGCTTCGGTGGGCGTTTCTCATCTAAGACGGACTGATGCAAAGTGGAAAAGTAGTCCGTTATCCGACGAGTCCACATTTCAAATTGTTTTTGGAAACTGTGGACCGAAGAGGAAAAGAACCACCCGGACTGTTCTAGGGTGGAAGTGTAAAAGGCACCATGTGGGTGTGTAAAGGATATCACCACGTGGGCTCAGGAACACTTCAGAAAACCACTGTCGGTAACCACAGTTGGTCGCTACACCTGTAAGTGCGAGTTAAAACTCTCCTATGCAAAGCCACAGCCATTTATCAACAACACCCAGAAACGCTTCGGTGGGCGTTTCTCATCTAAGATGGACTGATGCAAAGTGGGAAAGTATTCCGTTATCCGACGAGTCCACATTTCAAATTGTTTTTGGAAACTGTGGGCCGAAGAGGAAAAGAACCACCCGGACTGTTCTAGGGTGGAAGTGTAAAAGGCACCATGTGGGTGTGTAAAGGATATCACCACGTGGGCTCAGGAACACTTCAGAAAACCACTGTCAGTAACCACAGTTGGTCGCTACATCTGTAAGTGCGAGTTAAAACTCTCCCATGCAAAGCACCAGCCATTTATCAACAACACCCAGAAACGCTTCGGTGGGCGTTTCTCATCTAAGATGGACTGATGCAAAGTGGGAAAGTATTCCGTTATCCGACGAGTCCACATTTCAAATTGTTTTTGGAAACTGTGGGCCGAAGAGGAAAAGAACCACCCGGACTGTTCTAGGGTGGAAGTGTAAAAGGCACCATGTGAGTGTGTAAAGGATATCACCACGTGGGCTCAGGAACACTTCAGAAAACCACTGTCGGTAACTACAGTTGGTCGCTACATCTGTAAGTGCGAGTTAAAACTCTCCTATGCAAAGCCACAGCCATTTATCAACAACACCCAGAAACGCTTTGGTGGGCGTTTCTCATCTAAGATGGACTGATGCAAAGTGGGAAAGTATTCCGTTATCCGACGAGTCCACATTTCAAATTGTTTTTGGAAACTGTGGGCCGAAGAGGAAAAGAACCACCCGGACTGTTCTAGGGTGGAAGTGTAAAAGGCGCCATGTGGGTGTGTAAAGGATATCACCACGTGGGCTCAGGAACACTTCAGAAAACCACTGTCGGTAACCACAGTTGGTTTGCTACATCTGTAAGTGCGAGTTAAAACTCTCCCATGCAAAGCCACAGCCATTTATCAACAACACCCAGAAACGCTTCGGTGGGCGTTTCTCATCTAAGACGGACTGATGCAAAGTGGAAAAGTAGTCCGTTATCCGACGAGTCCACATTTCAAATTGTTTTTGGAAACTGTGGACCGAAGAGGAAAAGAACCACCCGGACTGTTCTAGGGTGGAAGTGTAAAAGGCACCATGTGGGTGTGTAAAGGATATCACCACGTGGGCTCAGGAACACTTCAGAAAACCACTGTCGGTAACCACAGTTGGTCGCTACACCTGTAAGTGCGAGTTAAAACTCTCCTATGCAAAGCCACAGCCATTTATCAACAACACCCAGAAACGCTTCGGTGGGCGTTTCTCATCTAAGATGGACTGATGCAAAGTGGGAAAGTATTCCGTTATCCGACGAGTCCACATTTCAAATTGTTTTTGGAAACTGTGGGCCGAAGAGGAAAAGAACCACCCGGACTGTTCTAGGGTGGAAGTGTAAAAGGCACCATGTGGGTGTGTAAAGGATATCACCACGTGGGCTCAGGAACACTTCAGAAAACCACTGTCAGTAACCACAGTTGGTCGCTACATCTGTAAGTGCGAGTTAAAACTCTCCCATGCAAAGCACCAGCCATTTATCAACAACACCCAGAAACGCTTCGGTGGGCGTTTCTCATCTAAGATGGACTGATGCAAAGTGGGAAAGTATTCCGTTATCCGACGAGTCCACATTTCAAATTGTTTTTGGAAACTGTGGGCCGAAGAGGAAAAGAACCACCCGGACTGTTCTAGGGTGGAAGTGTAAAAGGCACCATGTGAGTGTGTAAAGGATATCACCACGTGGGCTCAGGAACACTTCAGAAAACCACTGTCGGTAACTACAGTTGGTCGCTACATCTGTAAGTGCGAGTTAAAACTCTCCTATGCAAAGCCACAGCCATTTATCAACAACACCCAGAAACGCTTTGGTGGGCGTTTCTCATCTAAGATGGACTGATGCAAAGTGGGAAAGTATTCCGTTATCCGACGAGTCCACATTTCAAATTGTTTTTGGAAACTGTGGGCCGAAGAGGAAAAGAACCACCCGGACTGTTCTAGGGTGGAAGTGTAAAAGGCACCATGTGGGTGTGTAAAGGATATCACCACGTGGGCTCAGGAACACTTCAGAAAACCACTGTCGGTAACTACAGTTGGTCGCTACACCTGTAAGTGCGAGTTAAAACTCTCCCATGCAAAGCCACAGCCATTTATCAACAACACCCAGAAACGCTTTGGTGGGCGTTTCTCATCTAAGACGGACTGATGCAAAGTGGGAAAGTATTCCGTTATCCGACGAGTCCACATTTCAAATTGTTTTTGGAAACTGTGGGCCGAAGAGGAAAAGAACCACCCGGACTGTTCTAGGGTGGAAGTGTAAAAGGCAGCATGTGGGTGTGTATTAGTGGCCAAGACATGGGTAACTTACACATCTGTGAAGGCGCCATTAATGCTGAAAGGTACATACAGCTTTTGGAGCAACATATGTTGTTATCATGGACGCCCCTGCTTATTTCAGCAAGACGATGCCAAGACCTGTCTCTCATTGAAAATGTGTGAAGGCTAAAATATGAGAAGGGAGACTGTTGAACAACTTAAGCTGTACATCAAGCAAGAATGGGGGAAAGAATTCCACTTCCAAAATGTGTCTCCTCAGTTCCCAAACCTTTACCGAGTGTTGTTAAAAGGAAAGGCCATGTAACACAGTGGTGAAAATGCCATTAAATTATAAATTCATGATTATTTGGGGAAAAAAATAAGAGTTTCTCAGTGTGAACATGAAATATCTTGTCTTTGCAGTCTATTCAATTGAATATAAGTCGAAAAGGATTTGTTGTATTGTCTTTTTATTGAGCATTTCCACAACGTGACGACTTCCCTGCTTGTGGGGTTTGCAAAGTCTTCTTTAATTCATTTCTCAAGCGTCAAACAATGAAGGAGCTCAAATGAGTTCTTTCTAGTTAATCCCAGTAATCTAACATGTTCCATGTGCCTAATTATGGATATGCAAAGAATCATTTCTGAGGCTTTGGCACACCCTGCTGTGTCAGGTATCGTTTAGCAGACTTGGATCCTTCATGGCCACGGCTCACACTCCACTCTGCAGACTAGCAGACCGCAGGACTTTGGACTGAGATGAGATCCACGGAGAAGCTTTTTTTTTTATTTTTATGCTGATTACAGACATTTGGCTTCTGTGAAAGCGTGTTCATCTTCTAGATTCAAACCCCGCACAGAAATCAGGGCTTCTTTGGACGGACCATTTAGTATAAGTGATTATAGAATGTTTTTATAGCAGATAATGATATGCATAGTAATAATTAGGGTTGATGTGTGATAAGAAATTATCGAGTTCGAGCCTGTTATCGAATCCTCTTATCGAACCGATTCCTTATCGATTCTCTTAACGAGTCCAGATAGGTTGTTGTAATATGGAAAAAAACACAATATTTGGTTGAACAAAAGCTCACTTTTATTCTATAAGAAAAACAATAAATAAAATAAATGAATAAATATTGACTGTTACCCCCCTAAAAAAATAAAAATAAATAAATATTGACTGTTGTTACCCAAAGATTTTTCAGAAAAACAAATATATACAGTAACACAAAAACAAGCTGTCTCTGTGATCACTATAGGTGTATAAATAATAATATAGTGTTAAATAGGGATGTCCGATAATGGCTTTTTGCCGATATCCGATATTCCGATATTGTCCAACTCTTTAATTACCGATACCGATATCAACCGATATATGCAGTCGTGGAATTAACACATTATTATGCCTAATTTGGACAACCATGTATTGTGAAGATAAGGTACTTTTTTAAAAAATAAATAAATAAAATAAGATAACTAAATTAAAAACATTTTCTTGAATAAAAAAGAAAGTACAACAATATAAAAACAGTTACATAGGAACTAGTAATGAATGAAAATGAGTCAAATTAACTGTTAAAGGTTAGTACTATTAGTGGAGCAGCAGCACGCACAATCATGTGTGCTTACGGACTGTATCCCTTGCAGACTGTATTGATATATATTGATATATAATGGAGGAAGCAGAATATTGATAACAGAAAGAAATGGGGGGGGGGGGGGAGGTTTTTTGGGTTGGTGCACTAATTGTAAGTGTATCTTGTGTTTTTTATGTTGATTTAATAAAAAAAACAAAAAAAAACAACAAAAAACAAAAACGATACAGATAATAAAAAAACCGATAATTTCCGATATTACATTTTAACGCATTTATATTATCGGACATCCCTAGTGTTAAATAAAATCAGTCCCTTGGGCACAAAACTGAAAATAATACAGCTCTCCAAAAAGAGCACTCCTGCTGCTATTGGAACATACTAACTACACACACAGGCAGACAGCTAACAAACAATCCAAGACGTCTAATAAAGTTCCAAAGCAGATTCATCCATTTAGGCTCTTTATTGTTGTTGATCTTGCTTTGTCTTTTCCTATCTTTACTTTTGTCTTGCATTGGACTGCTATTTAAAAAAAAAAACTGAAATACCGTATTTCCTTGAATTGGCGCCGGGAATATGGTATTCCCATGCCTCGAATTACAGCCGGGTCAAACTCGTTTCGCAAATAATTAGCGCATGCTTGGCACTTCCGCCGAGTCAAATATGAGTCATTAAATGACTCCCGCCTCCTGGTGGTAGAGGGCGCTAGTGATCCTTCTTGCGACTGCTGGTACTGCAGAAGAGTGCTGCAGAAGAAGACAACTGGCAGCAAGAGTGCGCAGCCATTGTTTGCTTGGACTTTTACCATGGAGGATTATATATCTAAAACAAAACAGTTTTCTAAACTGTACTTTCAATCGAAGCAGGAGGTAATACTTAAAAGGAAGATCTCCATCGAGACAGAGAGACTTTTAAAACTGAAGAAAGATAAGGAAGACTTCTATATCGATGCTTTTCTTCAAAAGGAGCTGGCATGGACACATTTATACCTAAAGGTAAGACAATAATTTTTTTATTAAATGTGCTTTTCATGATAAGGTAAGCGCCGGAGTGAGAAGAGGTTTTAAAATAATTAGCGCATGCTTGGCCATCCCGCAGGCTTCTGGTAAGCGCCGGAGTGACGGGAGGTTTTAAATTAATTAGTGCCCCTGCGGCTATTCAAGGAAATACGGTACACACAATGACAAATGTATAAGCTATGTGATTCAATTAACATACCGAAATGTAATACACAATATGTAAATATTAGCTTCACACAAATATACAGTACTATCATCAAACAAATACTTCTGAGTGTTGGAACTATTTCGATGGTGGAAATACACGACTGGCAGCCATTTTAAGTCCTCAAAACATCCATTGAAACAGTGCACAAAAATAGTTTTTCAATAAACATCTTAGAATCAAACTTTCCACCTTAATATTGAGTAACATAAACAAGTTAAACAGTTTACTTACAGACTTATCTAAGAGCTAACACAACTTGTCTACTTCTCAATTGTCTCATGAACTGAACTGACATCGTCAACTCGCAAGTGCCCAAACTAATGACGTGTAGTATTTTCATATCGCCACAAGGTGTCAGTAAGAGTCTACAATCAAATGGGCATAACATTGCCCATTTGGGATTCGTTCCCAGGGATTCGAATAAAGAACCAACTCTTTTTCTTTACTATAGTGGCCTCGATAACGGGAACCGGTTCTCAAAAAGGGATTGGAGTCCATGGAATCGGTTCTTTTCGTGTCGAACAACCGGGAGAACGGGTTTCGAACATCATCCCTAGTAATAATATATATATATTACTGGTTCATTTTGTGGAAATATTGTAGTGATTTAGTAGAGTATGACAGAATAGTCTTTTTTAAACGGACTTATGAATATTACTATTGCATGGGTTCATATTTCAATACATCAACTAGTATATTTATGTACACAAAGTATTCATGTCATTATGACACAAGTGTTTTTGCAGAAAATATTACAATATTATATATTTTAGTAGTGTGGTACAACCATTTTTAGGTATTTAGTTGGATTTTGTATACAGTTATGACAGTGGAAAATAATAGTATAAATAGTTATACTTAGTGTTGAATATTAATCCTGCATTGAGTCGTTTTATTGAAAAAAAATTAACATTTTGAATGATTGAGTAAGATTTTGTATGAAAAATAATGATGTACAGAATACCTTTTTTGGCAGCAAATACTAGTGTGTTAAACATATTAATAGTACATGTGTGGTACTCATAAATGGTACTATTGCATTGGTTGATATTACAAAGCAGTATTTTAAAGGGTTTCAGTAATATTTAGTACAAAAAGTACTAAAGTATTTCAAATGTTTTTGGAGCAAACATTACCAAATAAAGGCTTATTTTTTTTTAGCAGAAAGTGTCCACATGTGTTAAATATTATGCATATTGCATCATATTAAGAGTCCTTTTCAAAGTAAAATACTATTTTATTACTCTTGCATCATAGTAACACAGTCCATTTCAAAGTAAAACACAATTTTATTACTCTTGCATTGAAGCAAAATAGTCCTTTTCAAAGTAAAACACAATTTCATTACTCTTGCATGGAAGTAAAATAGTCCTTTTCAAAGTAAAACACTATTTTATTACTCTTGCATGGAAGTAAAATAATCAATTTCAAAGTAAAATACTATTTTATTACCCTTGCATTGAAGCAAAATAGTCCTTTTTAAAGTAAAACACAATTTTATTACTCTTGCATTGAAGCAAAATAGTCCTTTTCAAAGTAAAACACAATTTTATTACTCTTGCATGGAAGTAAAATAATCCATTTCAAAGTAAAACACAATTTTATTACTCTTGCATTGAAGCAAAATAGTCCTTTTCAAAGTAAAACACAATTTTATTACTCTTGCATGGAAGCAAAATAGTCCTTTTCAAGGTAAAACACTATTGTATTACTCTTGCATGGAAGTAAAACAGTCCTTTTCAAAGTAAAACACAATTTTATTACTCTTGCATGGAAGTAAAATAGTCCTTTTCTAAGTAAAACACAATTTTATTACTCTTGCATGGAAGTAAAATAGTCCTTTTCAAAGTAAAACACAATTTTATTACTCTTGCATTGAAGCAAATTATTCCTTTTCAAAGTAAAACACAATTTTATTACTCTTGCATCGAAGCAAAATAGACCTTTTCAAAGTAAAACACAATTGTATTACTCTTGCATGGAAGTAAAATAGTCCTTTTCAAAGTAAAACACTATTTTATTACTCTTGCATCGAAGCAAAATAGTCCTTTTCAAAGTAAAACACAATTGTATTACTCTTGCATTGAAGCAAATTATTCCTTTTCAAAGTAAAACACAATTTTATTACTCTTGCATTGAAGCAAAATATTATTTTAAAAAGTAAAACACTATTTTTTTACTCTTGCATTGAAGCAAAATAGTCCTTTTCAAAGTAAAACACAATTTTATTACTCTTGCATGGAAGTAAAACAGTCCTTTTCAAAGTAAAACACTATTTTATTACTCTTGCATGGAAGAAAATTGTCCTTTTCAAAGTAAAACACAATTTTATTACTCTTGCATGGAAGTAAAATAATCCATTTCAAAGTAAAACACAATTTTATTACTCTTGCATTGAAGCAAAATAGTCCTTTTCAAAGTAAAACACAATTTTATTACTCTTGCCTGGAAGTAAAATAGTCCCTTTCAAAGTAAAACACTATTTTATTACTCTTGCATGGAAGTAAAAGAATCAATTTCAAAGTAAAATACTATTTTATTACCCTTGCATAGAAGCAAAATAGTCCTTTTTAAAGTAAAACACAATTGTATTACTCTTGTATTGAAGCAAAATAGTCCTTTTCAAAGTAAAACAGCCCTTTGAGACACTTGTGATTTAGGGCTATTTAAATAAACATTGATTGATTGATTAAAACACAATTTTATTACTCTTGCATGGAAGTAAAATAGTCCTTTTCAAAGTAAAACACAATTTTATTACTCTTGCATGGAAGTAAAATAGTCCTTTTCAAAGTAAAACACTATTTTATTACTCTTGCATCGAAGCAAAATAGTCCTTTTCAAAGTAAAACACTATTTTATTACTCTTGCATCAAAGCAAAATAGTCCTTTTCAAAGTAAAACACGATTTTATTACTCTTGCATCAAAGCAAAATAGTCCTTTTCAAAGTAAAACACGATTTTATTACTCTTGCATTGCAGCAAAATAGTCCTTTTCAAAGTAAAACACAATTTTATTGCTCTTGCATTGAAGCAAAATATTTTTTTAAAAAGTAAAACACTATTTTTTTACTCTTGCATTGAAGCAAAATAGTCCTTTTCAAAGTAAAACACTATGTTATTACTCTTGCATCGAAGCAAAATAGTCCTTTTCAAAGTAAAACACAATTTTATTACTCTTGCATGGAAGTAAAACAGTCCTTTTCAAAGTAAAACACTATTTTATTACTCTTGCATGGAAGTAAAATAGTCCTTTTCAAAGTAAAACACTATTTTATTACTCTCGCATGGAAGTAAAAGAATCAATTTCAAAGTAAAATACTATTGTATTACCCTTGCATGGAAGCAAAATAGTCCTTTTCAAAGTAAAACACTATGTTATTACTCTTGCATGAAAGCAAAATAGTCCTTTTCAAAGTAAAACACAATTTTATTACTCTTGCATGGAAGTAAAATAATCCATTTCAAAGTAAAACACTATTTTATTACTCTTGCATTGAAGCAAAAATAGTCCTTTTCAAAGTAAAACACGATTTTATTACTCTTGCATTGCAGCAAAATAGTCCTTTTCAAAGTAAAACACTATTTTATTACTCTTGCATGGAAGTGAAAGAATCAATTTCAAAGTAAAACACTATTTTATTACCCTTGCATTGAAGCAAAATAGTCCTTTTCAAAGTAAAACACTATTTTATTACCCTTGTATCAAAGCAAAATAGTCCTTTTCAAAGTAAAACACTATTTTATTACTCTTGCATGGAAGTAAAAGAATCAATTTCAAAGTAAAATACTCTGTTGAAGTCTTCCTTGGAGGAGATCAAGTCATCTTGTGGTGAAGACGTGAGGATAAATAGGCCACCATTTGCTGCCATCTCCGTCTCCGCTCACCGGGGCGTGTCTCTCCCGTGGGAACTCCATCTGTGGGACTAAGTGAGACGTCCCCGCCCCTTCCTCCTCTTCCTCCTCTTCCTCCTCTTCCTCCCCTTCCGCCGCCATCCCCACTCAGAAAGACTAGGCTGAGGGTGTCAGCGGTGGTGCCTGCAGAAAGTATTTAACATGCACACTCAGCACCTGTCTCACCCCAGCAAGTGGGGGGGGGGGGGGGGTGGGGGGGGGGGTGTCCATACTTTTGAAGTGTAACGTCCATTGTGTATGTTACATGAATAAAACGGAAGGTTTAGTGTTAGCACACACAGCAAACATTGCGCACACGTGCTTCAACGCAATTAAACCTAAGGTGTAGCTTTATCGCCCTCTGCTGGTCAAATTCACGAATACAAAAGACATCACAAAGTCAGCAATTTCAATACTTTGTTGTCCGGTCGCTGTTCAAACTCCCATTTTCACGATTTATGTCGATTTTTGTCTCGGGTGGATAGTGCCATCTTCTTCTACTCACCCACACATGTGTGACACATGCTGCATGTGTCGCTGTTGCCCCTGCTGGTTGGTGGGAGTACTGCATATGTTTTGAATGGCGTCATCAAGACTATTCGGGTGCTGTCCGGCCGACCACGGAGTCTGATAGTTTGTGTCCCGGGCATGACGTTAAAGTGCATCCGGCAGTGGAGGTTTCTCTATGGGGTCTTGGGGCACTAGGAGGTTAACCCCTTTACTACTACGGGCTTTCTGCTCTGTGGAACGCTCTCCCTGACCACCTGAGGGCACCACAGACTGTGGATGCTTTTAAAAAAGGCTTAAAAGCCCTTCTTTTTAAAAAAGCTTTTTTTTTTTTTTAGATATATGCATACTAGTTATAGCTATTTGGCTGTTCT
Source organism: Entelurus aequoreus (assembly GCF_033978785.1). Classification (NCBI taxonomy): domain Eukaryota; kingdom Metazoa; phylum Chordata; class Actinopteri; order Syngnathiformes; family Syngnathidae; genus Entelurus; species Entelurus aequoreus. The sequence continues at coordinate 6,518,725 of NC_084734.1, forward strand.
AGTTTTTATTTTTATTTATTTCTTTATTATCTTTTTTATTTATTTAATTTATTTATTTATTTTGTCATTTTTTAAATTTATTTATTTAAAAAAAAAAAGTAAATACACTGTAGCACTTTGAGATTGTTTACTCAATATAAAGTGCTTTTTTTTACAAATAAAATCTATTATTATTATTATTATTATTATTATTATTATTATTATTATTATTATTATTATTATTATTATTATTATTACTACTGTTACCCCAGGTGGCCCTTGGCAAAGGCCTACTACCTGACTGCCCCCTAGCCAGGGATACGGTGAAGACCTCAACGGCGGAAGAAGGCTGCAGCAGAAAAGGGTCCCCAGTCGTCTTGGACTCCATGTTACTGGACCCTGACCCGATTCTGTCAAGGATCGTGTGGTGACTGTCTGTGCACCAGTCTCCCCACGTTAAACTGAGTCACGCACAAGCATCCTCCATAAAGGGATACACCCCTACCAGGAGGATCGTCTTCTACAAAGTGTTTGCAATTACACAACAGCTGTTGATTGCAACGTGC
>NC_084734.1:6524269-6529269 GCF_033978785.1 Entelurus aequoreus
GCAAAAATGCTAGTCAAAGATCCTCTATGTAACAAGAGTGCTCTGCTGTTTTTAAAGACTTACTGTAAAAACACAAGTCAAAAAAAAAAATCACCTATGCTGTTTTTTAAGGAATTTGCTGAAAAAATACTGGTCAAAGATCCTCAATCTGACTGAATCACTCTGCTGTTTTGAAGAATCTCTACTCCAACAACACGACTTACCTACTGCAAAAATGCTAGTCAAAGATCCTCTATGTAACAAGAGCGCTCTGCTGTTTTTAAGGACCTACTGCAAAAACACTAGTCAAAGATCCTCTATGTAACAAGAGTGCTCTGCTGTTTTCAAGGACCGACTGCTAAAACACAAGTAAAATATATTCTATGGACTTTGCTGCTGTTTTTAGGAGGTTGCTGCAAATTACTAGTCAAAGATCCTCTAAGCGACTGCAAAAATGCTAGTCAAAGATCCTCTATGTAACAAGAGTGCTCTGCTGTTTTCAAGGACCGACTACTAAAACACGAGTAAAATATATTCTATGGACTTTGCTGCTGTTTTTAGGAGGTTGCTGCAAATTACTAGTCAAAGATCCTCTAAGCGACTGCAAAAATGCTAGTCAAAGATCCTCTATGTAACAAGAGTGCTCTGCTGTTTTCAAGGACCGACTGCTAAAACACGAGTATGATGTATTCTATGGAGTTTCCTGCTGTTTTCAGGAAGTTGCTGCAAAAATGCTAGTCAAAGATCCTCTTAGGGACTGCAAAAATGCTAGTCAAATATCCTCTATGTAACAAGAGTGCCCTGCTGTTTTCAAAGACTTACTGCAAAAACACAAGTAAAAAAAACAACACTGTTTTTAGGAATCTGCTAAAAAAAATACTGGTCCAAGATCCTCAATACGACTGAATCACTCTGCTGTTTTGAAGAATCTCTACTCCAACAACACGACTTACCTACTCCAAAAATGCTATTCAAAGATCCTCTATGTAACTAGAGTGCTCTGCTGTTTTCAAGGACCGACTGCTAAAACGCGAGTGAAATATATTCTATGGACTTTGCTGCTGTTTTTAGGAGGTTGCTGCAAATTACTAGTCAAAGATCCTCTAAGCGACTGCAAAAATGCCAGTCAAAGATCCTCTATGTAACAAGAGCGCTCTGCTGTTTTCAAGGACCAATTACTAAAACACGAGTAAAATATATTCTATGGACTTTGCTGCTGTTTTTAGGAAATTGCTGCAAATTACTAGTCAAAGATCCTCTTAGGGACTGCAAAAATGCTAGTCAAAGATCCTCTATGTAACAAGAGTGCTCTGCTGTTTTTAAAGACTTACTGCAAAAACACAAGTAAAAAAAAAAAAAATCACCTCAGCTGTTTTTTAGGAATCTGCTGAAAAAATACTGGTCAAAGATCCTCAATCTGACTGAATCACTCTGCTGTTTTGAAGAATCTCTACTCCAACAACACGACTTACCTACTGCAAAAATGCTAGTCAAAGATCCTCTATGTAACAAGAGCGCTCTGCTGTTTTTAAGGACCTACTGCAAAAACACTAGTCAAAGATCCTCTATGTAACAAGAGTGCTCTGCTGTTTTTAAAGACTTACTGCAAAAACACAAGTCAAAAAAAAAATCACCTATGCTGTTTTTTAAGGAATCTGCTGAAAAAATACTGGTCAAAGATCCTCAATCTGACTGAATCACTCTGCTGTTTTGAAGAATCTCTACTCCAACAACACGACTTACCTACTGCAAAAATGCTAGTCAAAGATCCTCTATATAACAAGAGCGCTCTGCTGTTTTTAAGGACCTACTGCAAAAACACTAGTCAAAGATCCTCTATGTAACAAGAGCACTCTGCTCAAGGACCGACTGCGAGTGAAATATATTCTGTGGACTTTCCCTGATGTTTTCAGGAAGTTGCTGCAAAACGCTAGTCAAAGATCCTCTTGGGGACTGCAAAAAGGCTAGTCAAAGATCCTCTATGTAACAAGAGTGCTCTGCTGTTTTCAAGGACCTACTGCAAAAACACGAGTAAAATATATTCTATGGACTTTGCTGCTGTTTTTAGGAAATTGCTGCAAATTACTAGTCAAAGATCCTCTTAGGGACTGCAAAAATGCTAGTCAAAGATCCTCTATGTAACAAGAGTGCTCTGCTGTTTTCAAAGACTTACTGCAAAAACACAAGTAAAAAAACAACACTGTTTTTTGGAATCTGCTAAAAAAAATACTGGTCAAAGATCCTCAATACGACTGAATCACTCTGCTGTTTTGAAGAATCTCTACTCCAACAACACGACTTACCTACTCCAAAAATGCTAGTCAAAGATCCTCTATGTAACTAGAGTGCTCTGCTGTTTTTAAGGACCGACTGCTAAAGCGCGAGTGAAATATATTCTATGGACTTTGCTGCTGTTTTTAGGAGGTTGCTGCAAATTACTAGTCAAAGATCCTCTAAGCGACTGCAAAAATGCCAGTCAAAGATCCTCTATGTAACAAGAGCGCTCTGCTGTTTTCAAGGACCGACTACTAAAACACGAGTAAAATATATTCTGTGGACTTTGCTGCTGTTTTTAGGAAATTGCTGCAAATTACTAGTCAAAGATCCTCTCAGGGAGTGCAAAAAATGCTAGTCAAAGATCCCTTATGCAACACGAGTGCTATGCCGTTTTTAAAGACTTACTGCAAAAACACGAGTCAAAAAAAAAAAAATCACCTCAGCTATTTTTAGGAATCTGCTGAAAAAATACTGGTCAAAGATCCTCAATCTGACTGAATCACTCTGCTGTTTTGAAGAATCTCTACTCCAACAACACGACTTACCTACTGCAAAAATCCTAGTCAAAGATCCTCTATGTAACAAGAGTGCTCTGCTCAAGGACCGACTGCTAAAACGCGAGTGAAATATATTCTGTGGACTTTGCTGATGTTTTCAGGAAGTTGCTGCAAAAATGCTAGTCAAAGATCCTCTATGTAACAAGAGTGCTCTGCTGTTTTCAAGGACCGACTGCTAAAACACAAGTGAAATATATTCTATAGACTTTGCTGCGGTTTTTAGGAGGTTGCTGCAAATTACTAGTCAAAGATCCTCTTAGGGACTGCAAAAACGCTAGTCAAAGATCCTCAATGTAACAAGAGCGCTCTGCTGTTTTCAAGGACCGACTACTAAAACACGAGTAAAATATATTCTATGGACTTTGCGGCTGTTTTTAGGAAATTGCTGCAAATTACTAGTCAAAGATCCTCTTAGGGACTGCAAAAATGCTAGTCAAAGATCCTCTATGTAACAAGAGTGCTCTGCTGTTTTTAAAGACTTACTGCAAAAACACAAGTCAAAAAAAAAATTCTGCTGAAAAAATACTGGTCAAAGATCCTCAATCTGACTGAATCACTCTGCTGTTTTGAAGAATCTCTACTCCAACAACACGACTTACCTACTGCAAAAATGCTAGTCAAAGATCCTCTGTGTAACAAGAGCGCTCTGCTGTTTTTAAGGACCTACTGCAAAAACACTAGTCAAAGATCCTCTATGTAACTAGAGTGCTCTGCTGTTTTCAAGGACCGACTGCTAAAACACAAGTGAAATATATTCTATGGACTTTGCTGCTGTTTTTAGGACATTGCTGCAAATTACTAGTCAAAGATCCTCTTAGGGACTGCAAAAAATGCTATTCAAAGATCCTCTATGTAACACGAGTGCTCTGCTGTTTTCAAGGACAGACTGCTAAAACACGAGTATGATATATTCTATGGAGTTTCCTGCTGTTTTCAGGAAGTTGCAGCAAAAATGCTAGTCAAAGATCCTCATAGGGACTGCAAACATGCTAGTCAAAGATCCTCTATGTAACAAGAGTGCCCTGCTGTTTTCAAGGACCTACTGCAAAAACACGAGTAAAATATATTCTCTGGACTTTCCTGCTGTTTTCAGGAAGTTGCTGCAAAATGCTAGTCAAAGAGCCTCTTAGGGACTGCAAAACGCTCGTCAAAGATCCTCTATGTAACAAAGCGCTCTGCTGTTTTAAGGACCTACTGCAAACACGCTAGTCAAAGATCCTCTATGTAACATAAGAGCGCTCTGCTGTTTTTAAGGACCTACTGCAAAAACGCTAGTCAAAGATCCTCTATGTAACAAAGCGCTCTGCTGTTTTTAAGGACCTACTGCAAACACGCTAGTCAAAGATCCTCTATGTAACAAAAGAGCACTCCGCTGTTTTTAAGGACCTACTGCAAAAACGCTAGTCAAAGATCCTCTATGTAACAAAAGAGCGCTCTGCTGTTTTTAAGGACCTGCTGCAAAAACGCTAGTCAAAGATCCTCTATGTGACAAGAGCGCTCTGCTGTTTTTCAGGACCTACTGCAAAAACGCTAGTCAAAGATCTTCTATATAAAAAGAGCGCTCTGCTGTTTTTAAGGACCTACTGCAAAAACGCTAGTCAAAGATCCTGTATGTAACAAAAGAGCACTCTGCTGTTTTTAAGGACCAACTGCAAAAACGCTAGTCAAAGATCCTGTATGTAACAAAAGAGCACTCTGCTGTTTTTAAGGACCTACTGCAAAAACGCTAGTCAAAGATCCTCTATGTAACAAAAGAGCACTCTGCTGTTTTTAAGGACCTACTGCAAAAACGCTAGTCAAAGATCCTCTATGTAACAAAAGAGCACTCTGCTGTTTTTAAGGACCAACTGCAAAAACGCTAGTCAAAGATCCTGTATGTAACAAAAGAGCACTCTGCTGTTTTTAAGGACCGACTGCAAAAACGCTAGTCAAAGATCCTGTATGTAACAAAAGAGCACTCTGCTGTTTTTAAGGACCTACTGCAAAAACGCTAGTCAAAGATCCTCTATGTAACAAAAGAGCACTCTGCTGTTTTTAAGGACCTACTGCAAAAACGCTAGTCAAAGATCCTCTATGTAACAAAAGAGCACTCTGCTGTTTTTAAGGACCAACTGCAAAAACGCTAGTCAAAGATCCTCTATGTAACAAAAGTGCACTCTGCTGTTTTTAAGGACCTACTGCAAAAAC
>NC_084734.1:6541769-6551769 GCF_033978785.1 Entelurus aequoreus
AGTAGTGATGATAACATACACATTTTACAATGGAGGAGAAAAACATAAAATAAAATAAAATAAAAAATAAAAAAATAAAAAATAAATGAAAAATAAATAAATAAATAAAATAAAACACAAAATAAAATAAAATAAAACAAAAAAACTTGCATTGATTGGAATCAGACAGTAGTGATGATAACATACACATTTTCAAATGGAGGAGAAAAACAAAAAATAAAATAAAATAAAAAAATTAAAAATAAATGAAAAATAAATAAATAAATAAAATAAAACACAAAATAAAATAAAATAAAACACAAAAAACTTGCATTGATTGGAATCAGACAGTAGTGATGATAACATACACATTTTCAAATGGAGGAGAAAAACATAAAATAAAATAAAATAAAAAATAAATAAATAAATAAATAAAAAATAAGTGAAGAATAAATAAATAAATAAAATAAAACACAAAATAAAATAAAATAATACACAAAAAACTTGCATTGATTGGAATCAGACAGTAGTGATGATAACATCCACATTTTCAAATGGAGGAGAAAACCATAAAATAAAATAAAACTTAAAAAAAATAAATAAAAAAATAAAAATAAATGAAAAATAAATAAATAAATAAAATAAAACACAAAATAAAATAAAATAAAACACAAAAAACTTGCATTGATTGAATCAGACAGTAGTGATGATAACATCCACATTTTCAAATGGAGGAGAAAAAATAAAAATAAAAAAAATAAAAAATAAAATAAAATAAAAAAAGAAAAAAGAAATGAAAAAAATAAATAAATAAAATAAAACACAAAATAAAAATAAAAAACCACAAAAAATTGCATTGATTGGAATCAGACAGTAATGTTAATAACATCCACATTTTCAAATGGAGGAGAAAACATAAAATAAAATAAAAAAAATAAATTAAAAAAAGGAAAATAAATGAAAAATAAATAAATAAATAAAATAAAACACAAAATAAAATTAAATAAAACACAAAAAACTTGCCTTGATTGGAATCAGACAGTAGTGATGATAACATACACATTTTCAAATGGAGGAGAAAAACATAAAATAAAATAAAAAATAAAAATATATAAAAATAAAAAATAAATGAAAATTAAATACATAAATAAATTAAAACACAAAATAAAATAAAACACAAAAAACTTGCATTGATTGGAATCAGACAGTAGTGATGATTACCTCCACATTTTCAAATGGAGGAGAAAAACAAAAAAATAAATAAAATAAAATAAATAAATAAATAAATAAAAAATAAAAAATAAATAAATAAATAAATAACAAATAAATAACAAATAAATAACAAATAAATACAAAATAAATAAATAAATAAAATAAAACACAATAAAATAAAATAAAACACAAAAAACTTGCATTTATTGGAATCAGACAGTAGTGATGATAACATACACATTTTCAAATGGAGGAGAAAAACATAAAATAAAATAAAATAAAAAAATAAAAAAATAAATAAAATAAAATAAATGAAAATTAAATAAATAAATAAAATAAAACACAAAATAAAATAAAATAAAACACAAAAAACTTGCATTACTTGGAATCAGACAGTAGTGATGATAACCTCCACATTTTCAAATGGAGGAGAAAAAAATAAATAAATAAATAAATACATTAAAAAAAATAAAAATAAAAATTAAAAATTAAAATAAATAAATAACAAATAAATAACAAATAAATACAAAATAAATAAATAAATAAAATAAAACACAAAATAAAATAAAATAAAACACAAAAAACTTGCATTGATTGGAATCAGACAGTAGTGATGATAACATCCACATTTTCAAATGGCTGCGATGAGGTGGTGACTTGTCCAGGGTGTACCCCGCCTTCCGCCCGATTGTAGCTGAGATAGGCTCCAGCGCCCCCCGCGACCCCAAAGGGAATAAGCGGTAGAAAATGGATGGATGGATGGATGGATTTTCAAATGGAGGAGAAAAACACAAAACAAAATCAAATCAAATCAAATAAAAAAACTAATAAAAACATTTAAAAATTAAAAATTAAAAATTAAAAATTAATAATGAATAAATAAATAAATAAAATAAAACACAAATAACTTGCATTGAATGGAATCAGACAGTAGTGATGATAATGTCCACATGTTCAAATGGAGGAGAAAAAAAAAAAAAAATAAAAAATAAAAATAAAAATAAAATAAAAATATAACACAAAATAAAACAAAACACAAATAACTTGCATTAATTGGAATCAGACAGTAGTGATGATAACATCCACATTTTCAAATGGAGGAGAAAAAAAGTCCTCCTTTCTGTCCAATACCACATGAAAGTTTGTCTATCTTCCATTCTCCTTTTTATGCACTTTACAATAAATACATTGGCGGAAAACTCCCTAGCTTGCTAGCTTGTGTGCGCTCGCTTTCTGAGACTCTTATTTTGTTAGCGCAGGCAGGAAGAAGCATTGATTGATTGATTGAGACTTTTATTAGTAGGTTGCACAGTGAAGTACATATTCCGTACAATTGACCACTAAATGGTAACACCCGAATAAGTTTTTCAACTTGTTTAAGTCGGGGTCCACTTAAATTGATTCATGATACAGATATATACTATCATATATACTATCATCATAATACAGTCATCACACAAGATAATCACATTGAATTATTTACATTATTTACAATCAGGAGTGTGGAGGGGGGGGTGGGGTGGGGGGGTGGGGATATGGACATCAAGTAGTGGACATAGAGAGAGAGAGAGAGAGAGAGAGAGAGAGAGAGAGATCAGAAGGCATAAGAAAAAGAATCTGCATTTGATTGTTTACATTTGATTATTAGCAATCCGGGGAGGGTGTTAGTTTAGGGTTGTAGCTGCCTGGAGGTGAACTTTTATAGCGGTTTTGAAGGAGGATAGAGATGCCCTTTCTTTTATACCTGTTGGGAGCGCATTCCACATTGATGTGGCATAGAAAGAGAATGAGTTAAGACCTTTGTTAGTTCGGAATCTGGGTTTAACGTGGTTAGTGGAGCACCCCCTGGTGTTGTGGTTATGGCGGTCATTTACGTTAAGGAAGTAGTTTGACATGTACTTCGGTATCAGGGAGGTGTAGCGGATTTTATAGACTAGGCTCAGTGCAAGTTGTTTAACTCTGTCCTCCACCTTGAGCCAGCCCACTTTGGAGAAGTGGGTAGGAGTGAGGTGGGATCTGGTGTGGAGGTCTAGAAGTAACCTGACTAGCTTGTTCTGAGATGTTTGGAGTTTAGATTTGAGGGTTTTGGAGGTGCTAGGGTACCAGGAGGTGCATGCGTAATCGAAAAAGGGTTGAACGAGAGTTCCCGCCAGAATCCTCATGGTGCTTTTGTTGACCAGAGAGGAAATTCTGTAGAGAAATCTCGTTCGTTGGTTAACCTTTTTGATTACCTTGGTTGCCATTTTATCACAGGAAAGGTTAGCCTCTAGAATGGAACCTAGGTAGGTGACCTCATCTTTCCTGGTGATGACACTGTCACCTACTTTTATGGTGAAGTGATTGACTCTCTTAAGTTTGATGTGGGACCCAAACAGGATGGATTCTGTTTTACCCAAGTGGATGGATAGCTTGTTGTCAGCGAGCCAGGTGCATGTTCTACAGACCTCAGCACTGAGGATTTTCTCCACCTGTGACTTGTCCTTGCCGGATACCAGCAGGGCAGAGTCATCCGCAAACAAAAACAATTCACAGTCACATGCCGATGACATGTCGTTTATGTATATTAGGAACAGTAAAGGTCCCAATATACTGCCTTGGGGGACTCCACAGCTCACTGAGAGGGGGGGGGACACGGTGCCGTTCACCTCTACCACCTGCTCCCTCCCCTCCAAGTAAGACTGCATCCAGCTCCAAGAGGTTTTGTTAAATCCGATTGCTCTGAGCTTATCCAACAGTATAGCGTGGTTAACGGTGTCAAAGGCCTTCTGAAGGTCCAGCATGACCATGCCGCAGTATTTGCCCGCGTCCACCTCATGTTTGATGTGGTCGGTCAGATAGAGAAGGCATGTGTCAGTGGAGTGGTTAGTTCTGAAGCCGGATTGGAATTTGTACATGAGTTTATTAGTGGCAAGGTAACTATCGACCTGTTCATAAACTATTTTCTCCATTACTTTCGAAATGGAGCTGAGAATAGAAACAGGTCGGTAGTTGCCAGGTTCCAATTTGCTTCCTTTTTTAAAGAGGGGAGTTACTCTTGCTATCTTAAAATCTTTTGGTACTTGGCCTTGTGTAATTGATAGGTTTATTATGTGCGTGATGATCGGGGCAATGATGGAGGCAGAGTCCCTGAGGAATCTGGAGGGAATATTATCAAGGCCGGTGGCCTTGTTAGGGTGGAGCGCGCTCAATTTTTTAAACACCTCATCAGCTGTGACCATTTCTAATTTGAAATCATTGTTGGATACTCCTAGCTTTCTGTAGAAGGCTTTAATGTGTTCTACACCAAAGCGACCAGAGTGGTGGGACAGCTTGTTGACAAGAGTTGCAGCTATGCTGGTGAAAAAGGCGTTAAGTCTGCTAGCTACCTCCATTTTGTCTGTAATGAGGGAGTCACCCTCCTTGATGCTGATGTTGGTGAGTCTTGTTTTAAGTTTCTGGCTGCAACCAGGAAGCTGGTTGTTGAGAATTTTCCAGAGCTCACGTGGCTTATTCGTGTTTTCCTCTATTTTGTCGTTAATGTAATTTTTTTTTAAGGATTTAGTCAGGTTGGTTGACTTATTTCTTAATTTATTGCATTGCTTTTTGAGAGTTGAAAGGAGTAATTTGAGGTTGATATTATTGGGTTGTTTATCTACTTCTGTTTTACATTTTTGGTATTCAGAGTATTTCCTGTCTCTGTCTTTTATGGCAGCTAATAGGTCCGGATTCATCCATGGTTCCGAGCGGGCTTTGATCCTGACTGTTTTCACGGGAGCCATGTCATTTAGTATCTTTAGGAACGCCGTTTTGAAGCGATCCCAAGCGACATCGACCAGGTTGCTCGCGAACACAGGGGACCAGTCCCACTCATCTAATTTTAAATTGAAATTGTCATTGGAGTATTTTTTGAGGGATCTGGATTGGGCTGTTATGTGGCCATTGGCTTTAGGTTTAGCTATTTTACGGGTGCAGAAGGTTAGATAGTGGTCGCTAAGACCACAGATAATGACCCCACTATTTTTTATTTTAGGCCGGTCTGAAGTGAGAATGAGATCTATGGTTGATTGGGTGGAATCACACACCCTTGTGGGTAGCGCTATTAGCTGGGAAAGACCATGCAGATTACAAAACTTGCTGAAGGATCTGAAGACAGGCGCATCTTTGCGTTGAATATCTGTGTTCAGATCCCCAGTTATAATTTTCTCCATGTTGTCTGTCCCCGCCAAGCATTCTTCCAAAGCCCCATAGAAATCACTCTGATTAGGGGGTCTATAAACAGTCCCTATTAGTACCGGCTTAGCATTTTTAAATTTGATTTCCGCCCACACAGATTCCAGGTTATTGTGGTTAAGATCAGTGCGAGTTATGTATTTAATATCCTGGTGAATATACATACAAACGCCCCCACCGTGTTTATTCCTATCCTTTCTGATAACCGAAAAGTTTTGTATTTCTATCTCTGAGTCAGAAATACTTTGATCAAATTTGGTTTCAGAGAAACACAAGATTTTTACCTTCGTGTTGAGGAACATTTCTCTGATTTGGTCGAGTTTGGCTCCAGAGAGGCTGTTCACATTAAGGTGGATGATGTGTAGTCCACTGGAACCAAAAAGAGCATCAGAGTCCGCTGTGTTGTGGTACTGACCAGAAAAATTGTTGGTTATTGCTATTGCTGTTGCAGTTGAAGCGCAAGGAGAGAGAGGAGAGAGAGGCATATTGATCGTCCTCCAGGTGAAGGGGGAGGGAGAGAAAGGGGGAGGGGAGGGAGAGGGAGGAGGAGGCCAGGTAGGGTTGCTGGGGGATGGGTTGGGTTTCCTTTTGGCGGGCTTTTTTGAAGACAAAGAGAAAGAGAATAACGAAAATGTTTGTGTAAAGGCGCCTCTAAATCCTGTGTATGCCGCGTCCTCGGCCGTCCGGGACCGGGGAGAGGTCGCTTTTATATATATATATATATATATATATATATATATATATATATATATATATATATATATATATATATATATATATATATATATATATATATATATATATATATATATATATATATATATATATATATCTGCAGTCCCCTCCAAGGTTTCTCATTGTTATCCCATTGGCGCTTTTATTGTGAAGACGGGAACTGTGCGGTCGGTCTTTAGAGTTTTGCAAGAGTCTGTTGAAATAAAAAGTGTTTCCCGCCTTCCTGTCGGTCGTTTTTTCTTAATACGGCCAGCGTCATCTCACAAGACCCTCGGGTGCCGTGAATGTCAATCAAGTGACAGATTACTTCTAGATTACTTCTAGACCTCCACCCCAGATCACACTTCACTCCTACCCACTTCTCCAAAGTGGGCTGGCTCAGGGTGGAGGACAGAGTAAAACAACTTGCACTGAGCCTAGTCTATAAAATCGGCTACACCTCCCTGATACCGAAGTACATGTCAAACTACTTCCTTAACGTAAATGACCGCCATAACCACAACACCAGGGGGAGCTCCACTAACCACGTTAAACCCAGATTCCCATCTAACAAAGGTCTTAACTCGTTCTCCTTCTATGTATTATGATGATAGTATATATCTGTATCATGAATTGATTATATAGCCCTAAATCACGAGTGTCTCAAAGGGCTGCACAAGCCACAATGACATCCTGGGCTCAGATCCCACATCAGGGCAAGGAAAAACTCAACCCAATGGGATAACAATGAGAAACCTTGGAGGGGACTGCAGATATATATATATATATATATATATATATATATATATATATATATATATATATATATATATATATATATATATATATATATATATATATATATATATATATATATATATATATATATATATATATATATATATATATAAAAATCCATATATGTATATTTATATGTATGCATATGCATATATATATCTGTATATATATGTATGTGTGTATATATATATATATATATATATGTATATATATATATATATATATATATATATATATATATATGTTTATGTATGCATATGTTTATGTATGTATATGCATATATATATATGTATATATATGTATGTGTGTATATATATATATATATATATATATATGTATATATATATATATATATATATATATATATATATATATATATATATATATATATATATATATATATATATATATATATGTTTATGTATGCATATGTTTATGTATGTATATGCATATATATATATGTATATATATGTATGTGTGTACATATATATATATATATATATATATATATATATATATATATATATATATATATATATATATATATATATGTATATATATGTATGTGTGTACATATATATATATATATATATATATATATATATATATATATATATATATATATATGTATATATATATATATATATATATATATATATATATATATATATATATATATATATATATATATATATATATATATATATATATATATATATATATATATATATATATATATATATATATATATATATACCCACCCCGAAAGAAACATGATTTCTTCCTTTAAGCGTCTATTTACTTATTTAGTTTTTTTATTTAAACCTTTATTTAACCAGGAAACAATCCCATTGAGATTGAAAATCTCTTTTTCAAGGGAGTCCTGGCCAAGAGGCAGCAAAGTTAATAACATTCACATCACACATAAAATAACATTCACATTACACATAAAATAACATTCACATCACACATAAAATAACATTCACATCACACATAAAATAACATTCACATTACACATACAATAAAATTCACATCACACATACAATAACATGCACATTACACATATAATAACATTCACAATACACATAAAATAACATTCACATTACACATAAAATAACATTCACATCACACATATAATAACATTCACATTACACATAAAATAACATGCACATTACACATAAAATAACATTCACATCACACATAAAATAACATTCACATTACACATAAAATAACAATCACATTACACATAAAATAACATTCACATCACCCATAAATTAACATTCACATTACACATAAAATAACATTCACATTACACATAAAATAATATTCACATTACACATAAAATAACATTCACATTACACATAAAATAACATTCACATTACACATAAAATAACATTCACATCACACATAAAATAACATTCACATTACACATAAAATAACATTCACATTACACATAAAAAAACATTCACATTACACATAAAATAATATTCACATTACACATGAAATAACATTCACATTACACATAAAATAACATTCACATTACACATAAAATAATATTCACATTACACATGAAATAACATTCACATTACACATTAAATAATATTCACATTACACATAACATAACATTCACATTACACATAAAATAACATTCACATTACACATAAAATAATATTCACATTACACATAAAATAACATTCACATTACACATAAAATAATATTCACATTACACATAAAATAACATTCACATCACACATAAAATAACATTCACATTACACATAAAATAACATTCACATTACACATAAAATAACATTCACATCACACATAAAATAACATTCACATTACACATAAAATAACATTCACATCACACATATAATAACATTCACATCACACATAAAATAACATTCACATTACACATAGAATAACATTCACATTACTCCTAAAATAACATTCACATTACACATAAAATAACATTCACATCACACATAAAATAACATTCACATTACACATAAAATAACATTCACATTACACATAAAATAACATTCAAATTACACATAAAATAACATTCACATTACACATAAAATAATATTCACATTACACATGAAATAACATTCACATTACACATAAAATAACATTCACATTACACATAAAATAACATTCACATTACACATAAAATAATATTCACATTACACATGAAATAACATTCACATTACACATAAAATAACATTCACATTACACATAAAATAATATTCACATTACACAAGAAATAACATTCACATTTACACATTAAATAATATTCACATTACACATAACATAACATTCACATTACACATAAAATAACATTCACATTACACATAAAATAACATTCACATCACACATAAAATAACATTCACATTACACATAAAATAACATTCACATCACACATAAAATAACATTCACATTACACATAAAATAACATTCACATTACACATAAAATAACATTCACATTACACATAAAATGACTGAACTACAAAAAACATGATTTGGAAGTGTTCCAAATATTATGTTTTGGGTTTTTTTCTGCGTAAAATAGCTGCTGAGTTGGCTCAGTTTATTATTTGCCCCCCAAAATAACCTTAACAAGGTCTTTACTATTTTATTTTATTTTTTTAATATTTCAATTAAATGAGAGAATATCTTAAATAAATGTTTCTGTTGACAAAGTTGTGACTTTAGGAAAGGTGAAGAAATACGATCAATAAATGGATGAAAATCAACAATTACCAAGCTCAGACATAACATTAGGTACACACAAGACATAACATTAGGTACACACAAGACATAACATTAGGTACACACAAGACATAACATTAGGTACACACAAGACATAACATTAGGTACACGCAAGACATAACATTAAGTACACACAAGACATAACATTAGGTACACACAAGACATAACATTAGGTACACACAAGACATAACATTAGGTACACACAAGACATAACATTAGGTACACGCAAGACATAACATTAGGTACACGCAAGACATAACATTAGGTACACGCAAGACATAACATTAGGTACACACAAGACATAACATTAGGTACACGC